>NW_009214302.1:0-256 GCF_000690835.1 Fulmarus glacialis
TTGCTAGTGCAGCATACGTGGGTCGAGAGACTGCCCTATGCGAGCTTCCAAAGTTGATGGTACGTTCAGCGAACCAGCTCTGGAAAAGACAGTGACATTATAATTTCTGCCGTGTCTTCACACAAATAAAGAAGCAGATTTGATCTTTTTGAGCTCCAACCTGTGGCTGACTGGAAAGCAAACTCGTTTTTTCTCGCAGCATCGCAGGGCCACCCAGCTGCCGGCAGGCGCGGGCAGCGTCCCAGCTCTGCACAGA
>NW_009214303.1:0-1997 GCF_000690835.1 Fulmarus glacialis
TATATATATATATTATATGTGTATATATATATTTCCTATTGGAAATTCTTTTGTATCATTACAGAACAGAAATCGATATTGTTTCCCCTGAAATTTGTCTAGTAAGAAAGAAATATATTGCATGCATTTTCTTTTATATTATTCAACCTTCCATCACTACCACCTCCAATTTCTGTACCTGAGAGGAAAAAATAATGGGTATGAGGAAACCACAAATAACAAATGTAAATCCCCTGTTTTCTTCTAGAAAATGGGCACAAGTGACTGTAAATAAAAGAACAATGTATATACTTAGATATATAACAGTACTTATTCTTGAAACGTGATCTTCCTAAATTTATTATTTCTGCGAGAAAATATGACAGCACGAAGCCAGCTAGAAGCAGATAATGGACTATCTTCAAAGAGGATCCTTTTATTCCTCACACAGCAGTAGGTGATAAATGGTTCTAATGTCAGTGCTTACTATTTTCTTCTGGTTTTATTTTTTCCTTGCAGCATATCTCAAATCAGAGACTAATAGCCCCCCAAGATAAGATACCTTGACACAGCTTCTTTCCATCTCCCATGGCTGAAGCTATCAAACACCTGTCACCAACATGAAATGGGGAAGGATGTAGATATTTTGCTCTTTGCTCTATTTTTTTCAGATCATTTAAGAGAAGAGACCGTTATAATGAGATTTTTCTCACAGATATGTGTTTGTTTTGGACTCTTGCTTACAAGAATCTTGCCTGGCTAACTCTGAAGCTGTTCTACTGATCCTCAGAGGATGGGAATAGGCAAAGAGCCTGAACAGGTCTTGACCGAAGATGAACAGGCAACGTATTGTAGTGACCTATTTTTGATTCCAGAGATGCCTAATGAACAACAGTCATCCTGAATTTTCACTTGAAATCAGTAATTAGCATGTCATTTTAGGGTCGTCCCATTTCTAGGAGAATTTTTAAGCATCAGCAAAACCTCTTTGCAGCGATCAGAAGGAGGGCATCTACTTGAAAGACCTGATTATTGTTCACTCACTGTTCAAACTTTGAGCTGTCTCTGACGACTCAGATAGATAGGAAGGATGTGCTGTTGAGAGTAAAACTTGGATTCAGTGCAGAACTCAACTGCTATGTATCTGCAGGCAAATGTATTTGCATTTTATCCTCTGTTCTCTGTCTGTTAGATGGAAGTAGTTTTGGCTTGCTTTGTAGCATTTTTGTGAAGACAAAATTTATGACTTTGATGTTCATGAAGTCACATTCTGATGCTGCATTGTTTAGGGGCATGAGTACACATAGCCATAGTAGGTAAGAGATAATTTTTTTTTTTTTTTGGTAGGAATAAATTTTAATAAATAAATTCTATTCACAAATGAAACAGATGAAAATTGCCATGTAAGTGGGCAGGGGATCAGTAAAGAAAGAGCAAATGGATATATTGCATTCCTCTGAGAACTGGTAAGCAGTTGATGGAAATTTTATACAAAAGGAAGAGAACCAGGAAACACTATAGTAAATATGAAGTCATACATTCTCCTTAGACTTCAGACAGATTTGGAAGAAATAAATTATTTCTTAGGAATCTATTTCCACAGCTCTAGTTATGAAGATACTCCTTGTCCTGGTTTCGGCTGAGATAGAATTAATTTTCTTCCTAGTAACTGGTATAGTGCTGTGTTTTGGATTTAGTATGAGAATAAGGTTGATAACACACCAATGTTTTAGTTGTCGCTAAGTAGTCTTTACCCTAGTCAAGGACTTTTCAGCTTCCCATGCTCTGCCAGGTGCACAAGAAGCTGGGAGGGAGCATAGCCAGGACAGCTAGCCCAACTGGCCAACAGAGTATTCCATACCATATGACGTCATGCTCAGTATATAAGCTGGGGGGAGTTGGCTGGGGAGCAGTGATCACTGCTCGGGGACTGGCTGGGCATCGGTCAGCAGGTGGTGAGCAATTGCATTGTGCATCACTTATTTTGTATATTCTATCATCATCCTTTCTTTCCCCCC
>NW_009214303.1:2028-24173 GCF_000690835.1 Fulmarus glacialis
CCCCCCCCCTTCCTTTTGTGTTCTATTAAACTGTCTTTATCTCAATCCACGGATTTTACTTCTTTTCTTTTATTCTGTCCTCCATCCCACTGAGGAGGGGGAAGTGAGCGAGCAGCTGTGTGGTGTTTGGCTGCCTGCCAGGTTAAACCACAACACTGTTTTAGGTTAGATGTGAGACAGTTTTGGATTGGCAGGTTGCACCCTATTAAAGAGCACAAAGAAAAGTTAAGCACAGCCATTCCTAAACCCGAAGCATTTTTTCTCTCTTTCCTAATTAACAGCACCTCTTATAAATCTCAGGAACTTTCACTTGAATGTTAGATGAGTTTCAGTTGGAAAGGGTGGTTTTCCTGTAATTGATCCTACAGTCGCAAAGGTAATTGTGCTCAAATTCCTGAAAAATTAAGAGCTGGACTGTAAGAAAGAGTTAACAAAGGCATTCACCTACTAATCACTGAGAGGAAGTTCACGGAATAAAGAAATATTGAAAAAAACCCTTAGATATGTCTGGGGCAAGTCGTGCTTCCCATGTTGCCTAAGAGCTATGTTTTTTCTTCTGTGGATTGCTCACCAGCAGGGTCTTGGAAACCTGTAATTTTGCACTTTACTATATTGAACACCAGTGACTGCCAACATCAAGGCCAGGAGAAGGCTGGATGGCCCAAACCAGTCCAACTAGTTAAAATTTGTTTGGCAAGCTAAGGAATGCTATCAGGATTCTCTGATCATATTACCCACGATTTCCTTCTTCTATTTCTAGCTGCTACTTCTATCCCCTCCTGGGGAAGAATGGTTGAATTTTTTTGTTATAGATAAATTACTAGCTTAATAATGTCTTACATATCTTAGGCTACTGACATTGGTGGTGAATAACACTCAATGTGCTTTTTGCATTGCAGGTCTGTAGTTATACATACAATGTAAGGAAGGAGAAAAGGGTGGCGTGGTATATCTAAGAGAACCACAATGAGCTGAAGAAAAAAATTGACAAATGGAATTAATAATAATTTTTAAAGTATTAATGATTTTTTTTTTGTGTGATTTATGATTCACTAAGACATCTCACTTGTTACTGAGAGCATTTTAACAGCTACCGGGATCTTTCAGAAGACTGAAGATGGAGGGATTTCAAAGATTTCAGAGGCTTACTGGTTTAAAGGATAAATTAAATCTATTCTCCTTTGCGTAACACAAACCAGAAAATTTCACCAACTAGCCATAGTTATTGTAGCTCTGAGATACTTTCCAGAGGGTGATCCAAAATAAGTGCCTCAATCGCTGGTTTACAAATCATTTACATTAAATACCTCAGACAAAGGTTTGCTGGTCATCTATTCTTCCTGAAGTTTACATGAAATGTCCTCTGGTTGTAATTTGCTGGTTATACTGTATATATACAGTATATATGGGTGATTGTACCAGTAAGTGATATGATATGGCATCTGTTACTTTTGATCCCAGAATAAAAGATAATTTTTTTCATAACAAGAACACTTGGTATCTGAAGTCTTATAGAGTGATGATCAGTGTGAACTTCCAACTGAATTATACTGTTTCCAGCAGATGTGATGTTTTGAATGGAAATAAAGAAACTGCTCCCACAAACTTAATCTTCTACTGGAAATTGACTTCCTTGATATCTGCTTTCAAGTGATTTTCTCTCCAGGAATATTTTAATGGATTACTTTCTTATGACAAAATTTACCTCTCCTATTCTCTAAATAGATTTTTAAAAAATCTCCCTGTTCAAGCTACAAGAAGTTTGTCATGTAGCTGTTAATTTTGGTAACCACCTGAAATGAAACCTGAATGAAAACTGGCTTATGTGAATAAAAGCTTTTGAAACCTGCGAAGGAAACAGTTATAAATAAAATTAAAACCAATTATATCTCCTATAACAGAAGTCATCCCTCTTTAACTTCAACCACAAGATCGTCATGAAAGACAGACAAACACCCTTTATCTTTTGAGGTTGGAATCCTAGTAACGAAGGCCTTCTCTGTAATTTTGATGCTATGTGACAGCTAAACAAATAGATTAGTGAATTGTAAGCTTAAAAGGGTCTAGTATTACAATCAGGTCTAAATTTCTCTACACACAGGTCAAAGGATCATTCTATCAATGCCTTATACATGAGTAGCTACAAACATGTAAGTCAGGCCTGTTCTATGCTCTACTTCACCTCTTTAAGTCTTTTAACTTATTTTTTTAAGGTAAAACTTTCTAGTAGGTTCTACGTATTCCAAAAATTAAAAAATGTATATGTTTCAAAAGTTATAACGATAATGAGGAGAATTTTTTTTTTATTGCAATGAGTAAGAATGTCCTAAGATTGTTTTCTTTGCTTCTTTTTTTCTTTGGCATCATTACAAAGCCATTTGAGAACAGAAGGTTTAATGAAATAGCAAGGAAATTTTGCTCCTGAGAAGCTTGAGCATTTTTTTAATCAGTGAATAGCAACAAAGAAGTCTGTGAATATCTTTTCTACTGGGAGTATCAGCTTCTGTGTTTACACTTGTGCCCAGGAACTGCAGCTTGGTGATGCATGCTCCTCAGAAACAGACATATTGTGTTGTTTTTATTGATAGCACTCGAATACTTTTTCACTTCCATATGGACAAAACACATCACAGATTGCCAAATCCTGCTGTGTGCACTAGGTTGTAGACCTAGCTCTGACATTGTTTTCCTCATGTCTAAAGTAACTCAAGCATATTCTCCACATGAATCACACTGTCTGTGTTGCTTCACTAGTTTGAAGTGTGACACAGTATATATATCAAATGCAATTTAGATGGTGTGTTTCAATATTTCATTGGCACAGGAGCTAAGAACAATAGAATTGCCATAACAGAACAGAACCAATGGTCCATCTAGTCCAGCATCCTGCCTGAGGCTATGGTTGCACGCTTCAGAGGAAAGTATGAAGGCCTTGGCATGCACACAAAATTTAACCATGGAAGGAAATTGCTTTTTGATTCTGTCTGTTGCTCAACTAATGCTACAAAGCATGAGCATTACTTGTCCCTGTAATTGTTATCCCAGTCAGTGGAACTGTGCATGATAGTCTAATTTATAAATGTCTGATCATTTTTTCAAATGTGCTGCGCAATGTTGTGAAGGTTACTGCGAACATATATGCAGTGTTGCTGAGATTAAGATCAATTTTTTTCTTTCCATTTGTTATTTTTTAAATGGGTAAAAGATCTATCAGCAGATGGTGCTGTTGCAGAGAGCTGTGTTAGTTCTGTGCAACCCAACGTATGGGTAATTAATTCTTTAAAGGATGGTTTATTGTAGGGTGTAATGCAGTCCCTTTGGTTTAATGAAGAGAGTACCAGAAAAGTTGACTCTCCTTCTTAAAGATGGCTAATTTATATATTTTCATTTCTTAGTTTCAGCAGCAGCTCATGGTCAGTGCCCATGAGCTAGCAAATGTTACTAACAAAAATGTGAAGTTATGGATAAGTGATGTGGCAATAATTTTACTATCTCAAAGTGGATGAATAGAAATTTTGTGTTCAACAGACTAACCAGATTATCTCAATATTTTGCTACACCATAGCAATGAGCAATAGAACTCTAAACATAAAGATCTATTCAGCAACTTGTGCTTTCTACCCCGTTCCTGTGCTGGAGAAATTCAAAATCATATAACAACAGGTATCACACATATATATAAAATATTTATACTATTATGGTTTTCTAGGTCCATGAGTCGCAGACCTGAGGAACTAAAGGGCAGAAGAAGAAAAGGTGGCAATGGCAGGCAGAAGAGAAGACCTTAAACAGAGAGCACAGAAATTCACCAGAAGTTCTCAATAAGCTAAAATAGTGATGAAGAAAGAAGACTATTACTGGACATTACTGAATATCTGGTAAATAAGTGCTTTAACAGAAGCTTTAACAGAAAACCTCTAGATTGTAGCTATTCTTATCTGCTTGGTCTGTTTCTCTAGAAGAGGCTGACCCCCTCGTCCCTCCACAGTCAGCACACAAAAATGTCAACCTGTCTTCTCCTTCCTCCCCCAGTTCAGTAAATGATAAAAAATCACCAGTGGATTAATTTGAAATTAGTGCCTGAAAGGCAAATGTCATTCCCTTCTGCTGAAACCACCATGTAATAACTGTGGGGCAAGTTAATGCCTTCTCCAATCTCTTGAACTGCTGTTGCAGGATCCAGCAGAACCCATGTATCAGAGTCGCATGTCCTGGGACTCACTATTTTATTTCAGGATGAACTCTTGCTTGAATAGTAATCTGGTGAAATGGGAGAAAAATCCAACTATAGGGACACAACTTGAATTATAAATCCAGAGTGTTTGTAATCAATCCTCTTTCTACACTTGAAGAGCCATGGAGATAATAAATTATTGGTCTGCATTAAGTAGAAATATTGGAAAGGGGGGAAAAAGAAGTTACTTACTAACCAAAGCTAGTGCCAGCAGTTATATAGACACAGATTAACAGGATGAAAGACATGTAAAAATTACTGTAAAAATAGCAGCCAATCTGCTTTGATTCATTCAAGTCACAACTGTGAAAATAATGATTATCAAATTCCCTATACATTCAGAATTCACAGTTTTCCTAGATGATCTAGAGACAAATAGCATCTGGTAGTAACAAAGTTAAAATGAATAGAAGAATCAGAGTAATTAAACTCTGTGAAAAAAAAAAGCTTACAGAATAGACACAAAATATGTGAATTTCATAATCTGCAATAATGGATGCCAGACAGTGAGTTTATTCACTTTTTTCTGTCACTGCCTGAATCAAACTGAATCTTGGCCAGGGAACATTCAATAAAGCCTAGAAAATCTTCACCAGTCACAGGTTCTCCCCAAATGCTGATTGCATGTCATATTTAACAGACAATTTAGCAGAATAGAACTAGTGTCGGGAAACACCTGTAGATTTGTAGATTTGGTTTGGACAAGTCCCTGAAAGGCAGATGCTAGACAAGACTTGTTAGATATATTTGGACTGCACATCTCTCAAGAAAAAGATATTTTTTAACATGACCACTGATTACTGGTCATTGTTGATAGCTCTTTGGATGCTATTCCAAAGAGCTATCGCTCAATACATATAGTAACCCTTTGTTCCAAAAACAAAGTAAAGTTTGATTTTAATTCCTAACAATGTGGGAGATACAGAAATGTGAACATTCTTTCCTTTCTAGTATACAAAAAGCTTTGGGATTGTTAGTGTTACTTTAGGCATGCAATCCTCTAATTTAGATTTGAAATCTTAAACCATGGGAGATTCACATATGCATTTCAGATCACATATTTGTAAATCATGGGACATGTATTTCTTTATTCCCCTAACAATCACTTAACTATCTTAATAACAAAGTAAGTCCTTTTAAATTTTTGCTAAATTCTTTATATCTGTAATAACTTTCATCTTCTTTCTCCTTTCCCTCCACTTCTCCCCACAAACTACACTAAGTAAGGAGTGTACTTCATTTGATCCTTTAAACATACATATGCATCCCACAAAAATCTTATTCCGTTTCTCTTACAGTCGCTTTTTAGACACAATAAAACACTTCCTAGGAATATGAAGTTTGGGACAAAATTGACTCTTTCTGATACTTTTTTCTGGACACTTTCCCTTTCTCTAGTCAATGTCAAAGATCTTAAATAATCATTTCAGATGTAAAGTCCCTCCCATCTAAGCCTGAATTTTCTAGGGTCTCTACAGTGTACTGTGGGTAGATGTGTTATGACTTTAGAATATTTGGAAAAGACCATTAGAGAAAACTCCACATTTCATTTTGTGCTATGATCATAGTTGGAGTAGTTAAGAACACTGTAGTCCAAATTTGTTTATTAATGGTCCTCATAAGATCTGTGATTTTTTAATATATATCTGCAAGATTTTGCAGACACAGAAGTTTATGTGGATATGGATGATGCCTTCAAATAAATATGTATAGCAGGTTTTTGATTAATTTTATTCTCATAAAGGTTTATCACTGATCTGAACTACAGTTTAGTTTAAACTACAGTCTTCTGATATTTACAGAGATGCAGATAATAGACTGTTATTCCCTAGGGCATCACTCTGTTTAAATTGTATGTATATTACTTTTTTATTAGCTTACTCATTGTAACATTATTTTTATGTCAAAATTCTTTCTAAATCTGAAGCTAGGTGGTCCCCTGGCTTCAGGTGATTTTGATAGTCCGTGATTATTATGTAAAAATAATGTAACCATCAAATGTTTATTATAATTTGTTACTGACCCCATTCTCTTAAAGCATATGGAATATCTGTTTCACAGACAAGATTTCAGAGCTGGCATTTTTTTATTGCATTTTTGTGGTATCAAACTTAACTGACGACTTAACATTGTGGGTTTAATGTGATATTTATGGAAGGACCAAGCCTTCACATGACTGCTACAGTGACTCAGTTCCAAAGGGATCTGCTTTTAACAGCTTTCAGACAGTGAAATCTGGCTTTTATAGCAATGTTCAAGTAGCTATGGTGCTTGAATGGTGGCAACTTCAGAGCTTTTGCAAAGCTTAGATAGCTTCACTGCAAACTCCCTTGGTTGACATTACACATTTCCTCATAGCAGAAATACTGAAGCTGACCCTAACCACTGATTTGTTCAACAGCCAAGATAGTTTATTGCCACAATTCTTTCATTTCAATATATGCTAGCAGTTATTGTCCACATCCTTCATCTCCCTTCCTCCTCCTTCAACATTCAGAAGACAAATATTCTGACCACTGTTAGGATTCAGATTATGTCTCACCAAATCACCTTCCTCATCATCTTTTCTCTTTCTGTTTGAAAGCTTTTCAAGTTTTTCAAGTTTTCAAGAAAAAAAGAAAGAATGTGATTAATATGTTCCGTGCGATAGTGGCATATGAGACTCAGCTTTCAATGATCAAACTCTCCACATGTTATTCAGTGGCAATAATCTATAACGACAACGATCTATAGTGATTTATTTATTTCTGGTGTGGCTAGGTCTTTCCATATAATATTTTAAAACTTGGCAAGGAAAATTCTTCCATGGGTCAAGAAATAGAAAGCTTTATCTGTTACTCTTTTTTGAATTGGAGTCACTACATTGCATGCCATGATATACCTCTGGAATATGTCATGTAACATACAGCAATATTTAGCCATCTTTAAGATTTATTTTCATTTATCCTGTTAGCTTCCACTACCATGGTTTTCTCCAGGAAAACAGATTTATTCCTCCCCGCCTAGGACTGGTAAATCTCTGAATTTATACCCTCATAACAGATCCTTTACTGGTTTATGGAAATAGTTTCAGATTCCTGTAAGATTCAAATAAATTATTTTGCCTATTTTTAGATAAAGGGTTCTGTCATGGTTGAAACAGAAGCACCTCATTGGTCCTCTTTGGTATTGTCCTTTATTGGATTCACCCATACTTCCACACGCAGTCACATAGCTGTTCTGATTCTTAATTTTGTACATTAATGAAAATGGAAAGTTACTTTAAACTTCAAGATTAAATCAAAATTATTTTTAGTATAAATTGTATGCACAGAATTCTTTGATCCTCTATGACATCTTTTCATAGAACATTATCATAACAAAGAAGAATAAAAGCAGCTGGAAGAGAATGGTTAAGAATTTCTTTGCTGGAGAATTTGAAATGAGGCAGCTGTAGATCCCAAGGATTTGAGAGTGTAATTTCCTTCTGCAGCTATTAAAAAGGACTTTTAATAAGAAGAGAGAAGAGAGGAACAGAGCATCAGTAGTTCCAAAAGTAGACAGCAGGCAGGATCCATATCTTGTAATTCTGCACGGACATTTTATACTAGCTACTTATTTACTATTGACTACTGTGAAGTTTGTAGTAATTAATTTTATATTTCTAAGAGGTCTACAGCAGAAAAAGATCTCATCTTTGTGTTCTAAGTGCAGAAGTCTTCTAGGTTTTTTAGGAATTGTGTTCAGAGTTATATAGCTCAAAAATGCTAATACAACCACCTCAGTTGAGGACCCCTAGTGGTAGAGCTATCTTGAATAGGCAATCAATAAACAAGTTTGATTTGCTTTCAGACCTTTAGGACAATGTTTTTGTTTCAGGTGGTTTTGTATTTTCATTCAAGGGGCATATCTCAGGTAAGTTTTATGAAAACTGCATTCACAATTAAAAAATGAGTTTCCTGTCATTTTGTATTGTATTGAATACGTGTTGTAAAATGCCTCTGTATTGCAAGAGGTCTTAGTTTTATAACCAAGTGACCTTCAGGGCACCAATATATAAACAATGGATTTGTTGGCAAGGCGGGTGTTTAAGATAGCCAATGAATATTATCCTTGAGCAATGGTTATCTTAGCCAAATGACAAACTGTATATTTTTATTGGTTTATTATGCATACACAGCTATGATTACACTTTGGTGTATAGCAAGAAGTCCTATAAATATGCTAAAATGAATATACTATTTAAATTAATAAATACATTTTTTGCAATAGCAAGCTAACCTGTTACTGGAGAGACTTTATAAATATACTAAGGAGTATGTGAGGTTGGATTTAAGGGGAAAGTCAAACTGAAGAGCTCAAGAGAACATTAATTTTTCCTAATTTCAGATGCCCAGTCTCTGCTGTCCATTTCATATGTTACTGAACCATTTTCTATAACAAGTCAACTTTAGGGTCAACTGAAGGTCAAACCTTATGTCTCTAATGATATAATTAACAAATAAAATACTGTGTAATACATTCTCCTTTCTGCATTGAAGCTTGACACACCATGTTAAAGAGCAGGCTTTCCAGGTTATCAATCAGATGTAAGGTAAGTGAAGCTTCATTAAATGCTTCTAATAAATTTATTATTTGTATACTCCAGAAATTTGGTGTATATTAATTGGTGTACATCCACGCAAACTCCTTTCAACACTGTAGTTTTCTAAGCAGTCAGTGGAATGAAAATAACACAATTTCTTCATCTGGAATAGCAGAATATTCACAAGGGAAGGGGGAAAGGGCTTTTCTATGGCTCCAGCATAAGCAAGAACCTGTTGGTAAGCAGAATTTCCCATTCCTCTTTAAAATAGCTTGTGTGCATGCAGTTAGTTTAAACACCTCAATATCTTATTTGAGAATGTCTGAAGAGGACAGATGATGATAAGAAAGCAAGTAGGAATTTGTCAGGGAGTTGGCAGGGAAACACTGTATTTTTGATGAATTATGGCATTTCTGACAATATAAACTTCTTGTGCCTGATGTCAGCCCTTCGCTTTCTGCCATTCATAAGCACTGCCGGGTGCATAGTGCAGATACGTTTACTTCTCTGCAGAGGGGAGAATATTAAATGAATGTAAAGAAAGCATGCTCCATGGGAGAAAGGTTACATGTTTTTTTCCAATTAAGCTACTCAGTAAAACTGACATAGAAATGGCCAAATTTAACATTTTAAGAATTGAGTTCCAAGCTGTATAAAATAGGATATCTGCTAGCTGAGACTTATAGGACCTTCGTCATCCTTGGGCTCTGAGTTACACACATCACAGCCTGCTGTGTTAACACAAACTGAAATCAATGGCATTTTAATTTAATGTGTCAGATTGCAACCTGTGATGGCTAAGGAATGGACAAACTGCCGTTTGTGATGCTTCTGTGAGGGGATGGCAGCCTCTGGTCTAAGTGTAGAATGGACAGATGGAGACAATTGCTGTCATTACCTGTCACAGGGAAATCCAAGAAGGACCATCAGCTTGGAACTTTATAGTGAATGAAAAAACATATTTGACCTGGGCTATAGTGAATTTTCTTTGAATTTTTTTGAAATTCATAGCATTGCATGAGAAAAGGAAAGCATACATCCAATGATGCCCCCTGTACTTTTTTTCTTTTTTCCTTCACAGACCATTAACTTAAGTTTTCAACCATGTGAGATTTCACATCAAGATTCTTTGTAAGGAAATACAAAAGAGAGCATGAAGTAATATGTTACTTACAGAGAGAGAGAGAGTGTAGTTCAATTTACTGCTCCTGCAAAGTACAGTTTAAAGCTCAAAGCATCTTTTCTGGAGCTTTCAGGACTATAGCAGAAAGAAAACCAGTATCAGGTGGGTTTAATTTGTCATTAACTGCACCTGAGACCCATCCAGAAGTATGATTTAAATAAGCAGAGGAAACCATGTTTCCCTCTCCAATAAAACTTATCTGCCTGATCCATAATATATTTCTATCTTCTTCTGCATAATAAGAAACAGTGTTTCAGAGATTAACAAACTGAATCACTGCAGACAAGGAGTAAATATTTATTTGTACCTAGCATTTATACCATACTCCTCATCCACAATGCCTGCTTGTGGCAGGTAAGCATTATTAGTCTATTGCTATGAAATAAACAATATACTGATTTGTTGACTATAATAAGGGAAGTAAATAACGGAGCTCAGGTCATCTGATTTCCCATCCAATCGATATACGTTGAAGGCTTCAGTTATTTCTATATGCTATTAATATTCTTTATTGCATCCTGAAATCCACCAGAGGTTTGTGTCCCAGCTTTCTGGCTTCAGTAGAAACACATAAGAGGATATTCTCCGATAAGCACTAATTGATCAAAAGCAAATACTTAGCTTCTGTAGTAGTTCATAGTTTTGATTAAGCTTGCAGCAATAAGGCTAATCTAATTTTTGTGGAACATAGTAGCGTTTCTCAGGTTCTAAAGGAAAAAATAAATTCAATTTAAGTGAAATCACATGTATAGCAACATGTTAGAAAACATATTTTACCAGAAGTTCCTGTGTAAAGACTAACTTGATTGTGTCAGCTTGAACCACATTCCACAATAAGCTGTTTTCCCTATTTTTCATCAAACTAGAATAATATTGTTTAAGCTTGTAAAATATTTTAGAATACATTCTCATTTTTAAAAAGACAAAGATGCATAGATGATGAGATCAGAAGGAGTGCTTAAAATCAGAGGTAATATCTGTAAGGGTTTCAACTTGGTTTAAAACGATCAAACCCAAAATGTTTTAAAACTGCATTTGCCAAGTTCATATTTGCAAATACTGTTGAAAGGTACAAATTAAATTATTCTACACTGAACACTTTAAAAAGCATACTAATACAAACTTTACATATGGATATAAACTTTATACATGGACAAGGCTAAAGTGAACTAGATCTTGATATGTTTGTTTAAAATTTCAGAAAAGAAAGATGATTTTCAAAGATGAAAATAGCCTATTAAACAGAACGAGATCACTAATTTGAAATTTATGGCCTCACTAATGGTGATACAGATTTAGATTCCATTCTTCTTAACTACTGGAAAACATATGCTATATTTTGTATTTTGTGTAAATTGCCCTTTGTTCTTTCTTCTGATGAAGACCTATTACTTTTCATGTTTGCCCTTTCTTGTATTAACTCTTGATATCCAAACCACAAGAGGCACTACTTGTGATAAAACAAAAATGGAGCAAAATAACCACATATTCAGAAGTGGCAAATCACCAGGACCATCATTTAACCAGACTCCAGAATCAGGTTCAGTTCTGATGTCACTGGGTATGTTGTCCTCAGTCTTATGCTGCTAGCATTCCCTATTCTCAAGAATAGACAGCCCAAAACTTATGTAGAATTTTATAATGGGACACCAGTGAAATAAATAGCAAACTGAAGTTATTTTACTGCACATTAAATAACTAACAGCTGGAATAAAGAAGCCAAAAAACCCCATAAACAAACAAACAAACACACAAACAAAAAAAGGAAGCATGAGAATAAAAAATGCATTACACAAGAAAATACAACATATAAGTTGCATTTTAAATGGAATATAGATTTAAAGTCTTAGGAAGGCATAGATCTCTTGGAAGGATATAATGCCCTTTTGATAAATAAGTGAAAGAAAGAAGTGAAATATGGCACCCCTGTGCTCAAGCTGAAAGGTTTGTCAAGTGCCAACTACCCCTTCCATCTGTCCTTCCAGCCTGTCTGCATTTTGGCTTTTTAAATTTCTCCCACCATTCCTTCTGCTTTTCCTTTTTTGTTTGTTTCCTCACCTGTTTCTTCATGGTATGTCACAATATTGAGCTATAACAGGCTCTAAAAGTACAGTCACTTCTTAGCTCACTCCTAAACCTTTCAGGTTCTTCCACCTTGAAAAAAAAAAAAGGAAAAAAAAAAAGGAAAAATGGGTTACAAAGAAACAAGGTGGGAAAAAAGTGTTGGTTAGGGCTCTGTTTTTTTCAAGGGTGTTTTTCCAGAACCAATTCTTGCACTACCCACCTTAGAGGACTTTCTTCCTGTATCAAAGGAAAAAACACAAAACATGAAAAAGATTAATGCCTACAAGGTCTCCAAAATAACCCTGTGTTTTGAGATGTTGTTAGGAATGTGGCAGGTCTCATGTCCTGTGAATATTTCTATAACTGAGGCTGGTCTTTTGTGGTAATATTTGTCCAAACTGGCATAAATTCGAAGCCCTCTTGCAGCAAGCTTTGGGCTGCTTAGAATCATAGAATCATAGAATCATTAAGGTTGGAAAAAACCTCTAAGATCATCAAGTCCAACCGTTAACCCAACACCACCATGCCCACTAAACCATGTCCCTCAGCGCCTCATCTACATGTCTTCTAAATACTTTCAGGGATGGTGACTCCACCACTTCCCTGGGCAGCCTGTTCCAAGGCCTGACCACTCTTTCAGTGAAGAAGTTTTTCCTAATGTCCAATCTAAACCTCCCTTGGTGCAACTTGAGGCCATTTCCTCTCGTCCTATCGCTTGTTACTTGGCAGAAGAGACCAACCCCCACCTCGCTACAACCTCCTTTCAGGTAGTTGTAGAGGGCGATGAGGTCTCCCCTCAGCCTCCTCTTCTCCAGGCTAAACAGCCCCAGTTCCCTCAGCCGCTCCTCATAAGACTTGTTCTCTAGACCCTTCACCAGCTTCGTTGCCGTTCTAAGTGGGCAAAGTGCTTCCATTCACAGAGGTCCATTACAGTGTGTTTAGAACAAAGTCAGCCTTAACAGGTACTAATAAACAAAGACCTGTGTGCTGAGAAAAAGCCAGATATTCACTAATAATTTCAGAGAGGAGAGGAGAGGAGAGGAGAGGAGAGGAGAGGAAAAGATGAATCAGGCTGCAGTAGAAAGGTAAGTCAGGACTCAGGAGCACAGACCTGAGTTACTTTAAAGGCATTGTAGTACTTTTACAGTCATAAAACTGATTTTGTCTTCACATTGTATTTGTTGCCTACGTGGGGGATTTCACTAGGAAAATTTCTAAACTCCTAAACAGCGCTCTGTGTCAGTTTTCCATCCCAGTTTTGCCACAAAATCACTGCGGTCCTATCTCAAAAACATGCTGGGGATCCTCGACTTTCCACCATAAGAACAGGTATTCCTATCTGCACACAGCTAAGCCCCGCAGAGATAAAAGTCCCAGACCTCAAAGGCATTCTGATTACACCAGCATGATACCACTCCTGAGCTAATTATCTCTGCATTTTGATAGGACCAGCTGTTTTGGCACAACGTAACATCGATGTACGTATACTGTTTCTGATTCTTGGACTAGCTTAGTATTAGTTTCAAGATATTTACCCAAAATAGATGTCCTGGATGACTTTGAGCAGATCGCATAGCTACTACAGCAGAAATCAAAGGCCTGGGAAAACTTCTATGTAACGTCAGATAATCTTTTACTTTACTACAGATACTGTAACATCTATATGAATGCTGCATTGGATGCAATGCAACCAAATTAAAGTATTTTCATTCTTTTCCTTTCTGTTTGTCATCATACTTATCTCTTCCTTATATGTGGTGTATGACATTAATGAACATAAAAGGAGAAAAAGTGAATCTGTGCAACCAGCACCCCTATTTCCTCTCTACTGGGGACTAGAAGAAGCCTCCTATAGGGAAAATTGTACAGAAGAATGAACACCATGCCAGCATGGACCGTTGGTGGGGCAGATCTGGAAAAGATAGAGTCAGAGTGTCTGTCACTGAATGTCCTAAGTAAGGACAGTAAGGTCATGCTGGGGCAGTGAAACCCATGGCATTTATGTATGCAGGGAGAAAAATCACTTTTCCCACACAGCTTTCCCGAGGAGATATCAAGCACTGAGCTGATTCCTGAGTCCCTGGCACTGAACAAATTAAAGTAACAAAATTACTCCAGCAGAACTGATTTATAATGCTTCAGTAAGGGAAACCTATCATGATGCTAAACTTTGAGTAAAGGAGATTGTGGAAGGCATCTGTTATCATTTTTCTGGCTGCCTGACACCTCCTGTCATTGTGAAGCAATCCGAGGTCACTGTTTCTAGTGGAAATACCAACGATTGGAAGCAAGACCTCAGGAGAGCCTGCTGCAACTGGGCTATAGAGTTTTTCTTATGCTTGAAAGGTTGTAAAATAAGTCACAACCCCTCCGTCGAGGCCAGTATGGAATTTTCTGTGTCTGTTTGTCTGTTCCCGATACCACAATGCCACAGAGATGAACCTGATTCATTGCGTGCCCACTAAACCACTTGAAAAGCGTTAGGGCAACAAATAAGTCTGAGACATGTGTGTTCATAAAACACAGGTTTTTACCAGGCACTTGTTGATCACAGACAAATACCAAAGGAGAGTCTAAAGGTCTTCTTGCCCTCTAACATTTATATACTAATGTCTAAAATAGATTTTGAGTAAGTATTTAAGTAATCTTGTATGCTAAGGATGTGATCATCTGCAATTTTATTGGAATTCGTCTATCCTGCACATTATCGTCATTAGTGAAGTTTTTTAAAATGGAAACACGCATTGTTGAGAAGGCAATAAAAATTGGTTTGATTTGTACATGTGCTCTTGCAAAGTGATATACTTATCTATAATTTTCTTCTGATATTATTTGTCACAGCAGCTAGGAATGAATAATTTACTCCTAGACTATGTTTTGTTTATTTTATTTTCAGACATCCCATGATATAAATTGTGGAACACACAAGGCTTTGCACATAAGTGATCTTTTTGATTCAGAAGTTTTACTAACAAAATTACCAAAAAATGGGTTTGACTAAAACTAAACTTATTTTTCCCCTCATATTTTCCTCATATGAAAGAAAAAATAAAAATCAAAACCTGTTCCGTTTGGAAAAAATTTTCTACTCACTCTATTTATTTGTCTGTGCATCTGTTGATTTATGTTCAGAACCGTTTAAAAAAACACATGGCAATGAATGGTTAAACATTAACATTAAAAACATGGTAAATAGTTCACTCTCATTCCTCTACCCCATAGTTAGAGTACTCTGCAAGGATGTAGGAGGATTCAGTCCAGTGCCTTCCTTAGTCTGAAGCAATTTAAATCTGCATCTTCCATTTTAATTCCCTTCAGAGTATCTAGTGGGTTTCCTCCAGTCCCTTTCACTGGAGATGTTTCAGTTCAGAGATGTATTCATCCCATGATTCTTTAACTTGGAAGCTGGGACATTTATTTTTTAATACAGCTGTGACTCATACTAGTAGACTGTGAAACTACCAGGACACAGGTGTTGTCCCATGATTGTTTCCTGTCAAAGTGTTAACATGATCCTTAGCGCAATGTGGGCCTGTGGCAGCTGGTGTCCTCCAGACAATTTCTAGGCATAGCTGGGATTAGCAGTGGGAGCCTTCCCGTGAGCAGATTGGATCCGGCCACCATTTTTTTGAAGATAAGAGAATTTAAACACATGGATACAAGCTGTAAAGTTTCTATTGCTTGAAATCTGTTTTGACTACCAGCATACTTCTCAACTTGAAGAACTGTGCCAGATCTATGTGCCCAACCAAGTTGAAGGAGGGGAATTAACTGCTATAAGGAGTCATCAGCTTTACGTCTCCCAAATTTTAGAAACCTCAATTTTGCCTGAATCTTTTGCAAAGAAGGGACAGATGGCACCTTAACTCAATTTTGTGAAGGGGTAAAATAAATATAGAAAACTCATAGAAGTTGAGATCATGCCCCAAACTTTTTGATTTATATGTTTGTGGGCAGTTCTGTCCATGAAGGCTTTAACAGCCTTCCTTTTTTTTTTTTTTTTTAATCTGTTTGAGTGCAAGGGGATGGTGTGTACCATATTAGATATCCTACACACTCTGTATACTTGTAAATGCAGGGTTTGAAAGTAGCAGCCACCAATCACTCATCAAAGCCATTAGCCCTGTGTGACAAGACCATAAATATACTTGTTTGAAGATAGATATACCCTTTCAGTTCCCAAAGCATATCAATAAAAACTGCCTCTAACATTGTAAGCCAATGTTCACAGAAAAACAGCTAAAAAACATCGAAACATAGTGGAATCAAAATGCCAGTTAGAACCTGTGAAACATCCGCAGATACTTTTGCTTGCTATTGCTTTGACTTAGTTAATGGTAATAGATTGTTCCTGACAAATGCTTTGCCATAGACTTCCAGATAAGGTAGAATAAATGTGCCGGAAAACACCGTCACAAACAAGAGAGCCCTTTAGGAAGGACAAGCCATTGATTCTGTTATGTTTTCATTATTTTGACATTGATTAGAACAACAAGTGCTGTATGAAGTTTGGTGATACTCTTACATTTAGATACAAAACAGTGCATAATTCCTGCAAAGATATGTATTGTTCTAGACAGCAAGGCAGAATATATAAAGAAGGTACTTGTTATAACGTAAGAGCTTTTGAATTGAAGATTCTAGATTGCTTTATTTTTTTATTACTTTAATAAAATTGTCCTAATAAAATAATTATACAGAGTATTTACTCATTCTTGTTTCTTCAAGAGATTCCTACTGCAAAATTCTTGTAGACTACTTGAATAATAAATAGGAAAAAATATTTTGTGAAAGCTGAAAAGAGAATGATTAACTATTTTCGGGATCTTCAGCTAAAATTAAAATGGTTTTTATAGTAAGCATTTCGTCCTCTGAAATATTTGTATTTTTTAGCAGCAGTATGTGATACTTGAGAGATGCACCCAATGATTTGTAGAAGATTGAGGTTTGATTGTATGGTGCCAAAGTCCTCTTGATATCTGGACCTCTCTGTTCAGTGAATGCATGCATGACATGCTTGTTCTCAGGTGTGCTTACTGGATCACGAGAATTGGTGAAAGCAAAAAGGACTCAATTCTTCCTTTCTGTTGAGCAGACAAAGGGGAAGGAAGAAGAGATTTGTCCCTGTCATCTTAATTTTCTAAATGCAAAGACAAGTTGTCCATCATAAATGATCTGATGTATTAAAGGAAATAATAAGTTCCTGCAGCAATTTTGGTTGGTAGCAATTGTGACATCTAATAATAAATAATCATTCTAAAAGGGCCGCAGCAATGTTATTGTAATTAGTTACCTTTCCTTTCACATTATCGCAATAAAAAACATCAATTTATCAACTAATTTAATTTTCCATTTAGTAAAAACAATAATTTTTAACACTAACTCTCAAAGTCATTGATGTTAAGAGAAGTATTGTGCAATAGCCATTATTAGTTAAGTACTGTTTTGAAACCAGCTTGAAATTTCATAACATATTTTGGAGTGTCATGAATAATACTTAATTTGTAATTTGTTGGAATAATGATTTTTTTCCCATCTAAATTGTATCTGCAGGGTTTTAAAATCTTAGTAGAGGAAAAGTGATGCAGCGTACACTCACTACTGTATTATTGCAATGTAAATTGACATGCTTGTAAAGATGGGTTTAAATTGAAAAATTTAAAATAGTCTCTAACCAATCAGAGTGTGTTGATAGAGATACCTCCAAAATTTGTAAACATGGCAGATAGATATAACAGTGTTACATTCAGAACACTGAAGAAACCTTTACTGGTTTTAAAAGCTTCAAAGGGAAATATTCAAAGACAAATAGGTGGAAGAAATTTTGGATTGTAAGTTCAGAGACAGATAATTTTTACTGCTACGCAGAAGTGTTCTATTTATATTTTACTTCTGACAGAAAACTTAGTCTCTTAAGTACTGAAATTTTATGCAAGGAAATTTGTATTTGTATGCAAGAAAATTTAGGAAAGTCAAGTTTAAGTATTTTGTTGAATTCTTCTGATGTTAATATATAATTGATTGGAAACAATACCTCATTGTGCAAATGGGAAAAACAAGGGCCCAGGAAGGCTTATATTGCTGCTGTACCATTTTGCCCCTCTAACTGTAGTATTTCAGTCAAATAGTTTCAGATGACTGAACAGAAAATTCAGACTGACTTCATAGCTTCATAAGATCTACTTTTCGCATCCCCCTCCGTTTAAGCTTTCTCCTGCATTTGGAATAGAGCAAGCTCTGTTCTCTTCTGTCTGACAGATACTGAGCACCTAAAGTAATAGTGACAATAACCTTCATTTATCATGACAATTGTTTTCATATACTGTTACAAAGACCTTTCTAAAAATTAAGACAAACATTTTTTTAAATGTCCATACAGTTTTTGTCCCTTATATTTCATTCACAAATTCCCTACCAAACTTGCAGAAAGAAATCTTAAAGTCCACAATGGGTAAACCAGCTGGAAAAGAAGGTCTGAGATACAGATCCATTACTGAATATAACTCATTCAGTAGTTATGTTATGTGGAGTCTTTCTGCATCTAATTTACTGTCATCTCACCTAATTGCATGGGCACTGAAATACCTATTTGTGTCAGCACTTTGCTTGAATATGAACAATAGGGATTTCACACCCACTACACTCCTTTTTCTTTTCTATTTAAGTGGAACTGAATTGTGATTTGGAAATCTTTACCGTACATTACTGTATTGTAACTAGAACCACAGGGCAAATCACAGGGCATGGTTTTCACCGTAGTCTCAAACCACCCCGCTGTAATCAACTAAACTGATTCTGTCAGATCCAGGAACACTTGCTGTGCAGAAATAAGAAGAAGATTTGCATGCCAACACCCAGAACATATGTTAAGCACTACCTGCTTCATTACAGAACTGCTGATTTAGTGAAAGCAGAGGTAAAAAAAAAAAACAACCTTTGTCATGTTAAACATGGGCAAGATCCAATTTTTTATTTTCCCCCCGTGTTGACATTGGAAGTCTTTTCTTCACTTTAGTGTTCCTTTCTAGACCAAGGCTATGATAACTGCAGCAAAAGGGAATGCTAAATCTGCTGAGTAGACACAAATGTCTTTTCTGTTTCTAGAGGAGCAAAGCTTATTTCATATCCTTCTACTAAAAATGTTTTACTCCCTTTGTGCCAGGCTGTGTAGACTTGTCGCAAGGAAACAGCTATGGGAGGAGGTACTGAAGCATTTGGTAGTTGGGCATATTCCATTTACTTTCTGAAACACAGAGATTTCATTGTATCCACTTGTCTCTGATCCTTCCAACAACAAAAAATGCTGATCCTGTCCCTTGCAATCACTGGTATTAATGAATGACCTTCTTCACATCAGAAATATCTCCCTTCTTATACAGCATACAGCTGTGTGACCAAAACACTGACATTTAAAACATGTTAATGTGCGGTGGAGGGAAGCATGGTTTAATTCTAAACCACTAATGTCCAATTTTAATCTGATTTAGAGTATCGGATGTGATTAAAACCGATTATAAATGAGAAGCTTCTACTTCATTCAATCTACTTAATATTTTAACCTCTACTGTACAGAATTTGCACTTTTCAACAATTCCTCATTTTAAGTCGTAACAAAAGGCCTCCATAAATCACCCTGCACACGTTTAGTGGTGCAAACACAAAAAGAAACAAGTCGCCATTTGCCAAAAGAACCTAAGGGTTCAGAAATTTCATTTGCGTATTTTACATATAGCCCACATATAAATTTGTGTGACTTTATCTTCCTCTTTTATTTGCCCTTTGTCATAGGAGAAAATAAAAGCCAAGGATAAAAGGGACCAAACTGCCAGCTATTTTTAGCGGTTCATAAATGGTTTAGAATCTGGTTGTCCTTTCTGTGCTCAGGGCCATAGAAAAGAGGGCGACACATCTGGTTGTGGCTCCTTTGTTCCAAGAGCTGCCCTGTGCAGAATGTGAGCTGACTAAACCTTAGTGGAAGATCAGAAGAAGTCTAGCTTGACTTTCTCTGTCATTTATTTTCTTTCATCAGGACTATTAATTGGGCAAAGCACTGAATCCCTCAGCTGCAGATCATCAAAGACTTCTTCTTAACTTCAATAAAAGAATTCTCAAGTCACTCAGACTCTTAATTTGCTCTTTGGTAAATAGCAGATACAACCAATTTTGGCCCCCATGAAATACATGATCTGCTAAAAGAAAGTAGCTCAAACTTAAGAATCTCAGCCTCTTTTGTTAAAGGCAGTTGCAGACTCTTACATCTCTGCTATCTACTCTCAGCATTCCCAAAGCAAAATTCAGGCTTTGCTTTAGAATGAATTTTACCATAGATAATACAGTTTGTACACTGTAATTCAATGCTTCCATTTTTTTCTCAGAATCTTGTCTCTTGACCAGGATCCAGATTCTTCTGAAGACTTGGATGCATCTGTTCCAGCTTTGAAGTCGCTAAATCCTCTCACTAACATCATCATACAATCTTTGAAGTCCAAAGGGCAAAGGATCAGCAAAATCAAAGGAATGATCTGTTTTTCTAGATATGAAAATTGATGTCTGTATATATTCAATGGTACCATTTTAATATATGTAAAAGCATAGCAAAAAACTTTCCATGTTTGGAAACACAACAGGTAAATCAGGAATGTGAGTGGGCAGGTGCCTGGTATGCCCAGAGGGCATAATTTGTAAAAATATTTCCAATAATTGCCTTAGATCCCCATAAGGGGCAGACTCTTTGTATTTGTTGTCCCTGAGAGAGATTCACATGCTCATACCTGCTGGAAGCTGAAGTCATCATCCATGGCTGACTACTTCCCAGCTATACTAAATATCTGTTCAGTTTTCAGTGCTTGAAAAGCAGATGCTTCTCAAGCAGATATCTGGTACATCTGTTTAGAGGCAGATGAATCAATAAGATAGTGCCTCTTGGGCAGGTAACTATTCTGACCTGCTTGAAAAGGAGGTCACTGTCAAGGGTGCCTCCAAGGCATACTCTGTTCAGCCAGCACGCACACCGGCTTCAGAAGCTGGTGGCATGGCAGGTTTGTTTTGAAACAAGCTATTAGGCATGTAAGTGGACTCAGGACTGCAGGATGGAAACTTGTTCAGGCAACCAGTCAAGTCAGTCTGTCTTAAAGGTCACATAGGCTCTATAATAACAAAGACCTCATCGCCTGACTGTATAATTCCTTTCCATTTTGCTCTCTTATTTATTTTGTCTGCTTTACCGTTTCTTCTCCCTGCTTTACAATCTTTTCCCCACAGCGAATGACAGCCTGAGCTTAGATAATGTAAAATAGATCCCCGGTGAGGAAGTTACAGTTTTCTATAGTCTAAATCTACTCTTTCTTCAGCGCACCATGCAGACCAGGTCCAAGCCCCGGTGGCACTGGGAAAACCTCTGAGCTGATTACTCTGTGCTGGGGATCTCTGCCGCCCGGGTCTCCAGCAGAGGAAAAGAGCACAGCAAAACTCAGGGCATTTCTCTCTCCTCCATACAGTTAAGTGGTATGTCTGGGGACAGCAGCTTGACAGAGGAGTATATAAATTAGCCCTGTGACTCTGTAGGATTCCCTTATGTCTCACTTTAAGCCTGCATTTTCCCACTGAAGTATCATAAGTAGAACATATGCATTGGGGTAAGAGTAGTGTTGCAATTTACTTTTGACAAAGACAGGGCAAAGCATAAGATATGACATGGTTCTCCTTCGTAGATGGCAAGCTGACATTTTTACATTGGAGAATCAGTAATTACACCGCATTAAACTAAATCTTCCTCTGAAAGAGTTACCATACCTGCACCCAGTGAAATGCAAAGCAGAGACCTGTGCAACCCACAGTCAAAAGTTTAGAATAATTTAGAACTCCATATTTTGGTTACTTTATGACGTATGTAGTCTGGTGCCTTTTATTCACTCCTGGTTAATAACCAAGCATGACTGTCCCTCTGTAATTCTGTTCTCATGTTTATAGACCAGACCAACAGAAGACTTAATACATCCTAATTGTATCCTAAGTCCATTGAGAAATATAGTATTTTATCATTATTTTTATATATACATAATATTTTCTAAAAAAAAAAAATACCTAAAATTTAATACCTA
>NW_009214304.1:0-18166 GCF_000690835.1 Fulmarus glacialis
GTGGATGTTCCTCAGCCCACGTTGATTCAGTGGCTGAAGCTGGTACTAGATAATGAACAGTGAGTCCCGCTGTGAACGACTCCTGTGAAGAGAACGAAAAGGGGCCTAGCTGGTGCCCCCTTCTCATTGCTGCGGAGCGCAGCACCCATACACCCCTCTCCTCCCCTTGCTCCTTGGCAGCATGCAGATGAGGACCCGACATCCATACCTTCTTTGAACCTGTTGTTATAGCCGTGAGGATAACCAGGGTTGAGAGCCAGCTGTTGTTGAGTTTATATGACAAATGAGAGGTTCAGATGTAAGATTGATAGCAATTACATTGCCACCTGCTATCGCTTGAATCCGTATCCCGGATTTTTAATTGTTAAGGGGGGGACTGTTGGCACATGAATACATAAGGACTATCTTAAAAGGCACAAAGCGTTAGGATTGCATCCCAGTCATCACAAGTAGGGCTGCCCCATTTTTTAGTTTTAGTCTCTACTGTGAATTTTGGTCTCATTTTTAAACAGTTTCATCCTGAGGTTTCTAGGACTTTTGTACTCTATACTTCTATCCATTATTTTATTTATTTAGTTATTTATTTTAGCAAATGCACATGATTTCATTTTAGGTTTGGCCAGCTCTTTCCAGTTTGGCTTCCTGACAACCTTCTGCTGTCAAGTGGCCTGCATTCATTTGCATTGTGTCTGATTTTCAGCAGGTCCCTATCTGAGGCCTATTCCTCCTGGCTGTTACCCAGGTGAGCAGTCCTACTGCAGTCAGAGTGATAATAGCTGTCAGTAATTGGTATTTCCACAGGTTTGCAGGATGAGGGCTTGCTTCTTCCCCCCCTTTGGATAGCTCTAATCTGCTTTCAAGTCATGCTTCATCAGAAAAAGAGAACGCCAAGAATTTTGAAAGGTTTGCTATCAGGTTCCACAAAGGGATATGCTTGGGAGAAACATGTTGATTTTGTTGGAGAGACACACAAAATAGACAACGATTTGCATAAGGAGCTACTGAGAGAGGGGTCGAAGGAAGGGTTTTCATTGACTTCAAAGAGTATTGGATCAGATCCATGCGGAGCATCTGCAACTTCCTTTGATGCACCAGCAAACTGCAGATAACGAGCCTCTCTTCTCCGTACATGCCGTACCTAAGGCATTATGTGGAGAAAGACTTTGAGGCTGGCAATGGCACAAGCCAGTTTTAGAAGGCAAAGTAATCTGTTTGGGAGAAGCTGTTTTTTCTAGATGATCTAAGGTTGCAGCGGGTATGAAAGCAAATGTACCCTAGAGGTCACTGCAGAGCAGCCATTTGAGCCACTCTGTTCTCAAGGGAAATTGTCAGAGTATTCTGGAATATTAAAGTAGATTTTTTTTAAAAAATGTGTTTTGAGGTGACTCTGAATAGTCACTGTCCATCCCTCTCCAAAATCACCCAGCCATATGCCATACTTCCACAGAGCAGGATCCCAAAATTGTACCCCATTATCTTTCTCAGACAGAATGTCACCTCCTTCATGCTACACCCTCCACCTCATATTCCCACCTATTCCCTATACCACACCTCACCCCGTGAGGTCTGCCTGCTGCGGAGTAGCCCAACCTCATCATCCTGTCTGCATCACATCTCCCCAGCACCCACAAACTGCTCCCCCCCACCATGGTCCCAACAAATAGTCTCGTTTGTCCTTCTCCAGCCAGAAAGACGGTTCTGATAGCAGATAGGTCCCTGCAGACACTGCTCTGGTTGCTACAGGCTGGGAAGTCATCACAAGCACAGCTGAACACCTCTGATCAGCTGTAGTTATCTGTGGAGAAGTGCTTAATGGGCTTAGTTAAATACCATGGCATTGGCAGAGTGGAGGAGTTTTACTGTGTCTCTTTGGAGCAGTTCATCTGCTATCTCCATTTTAGGCAATGTTTTTTTATTGTCAATTTCTGCTTATTCTTGAGGCAGGTGTAGAGCAAGAAGATAAATTGGCACAGAGGTAACAGAAATAAGAATTACAACAGCGCCAAAATAATAAGCCATCATAAGCATTTTTACAGCCCTTTTCATCTGTAGATGTCAAACAATTTGCAAGAGTTAAAAAAATTAAGCCTCTCAGCAGTGCTCATACGTCAGAAATATGCAGTTTCTTTCACCTATTGCTTAACTGCTGTCACCCCTGAATTAGGACAGAGAAGTTGTTCATTGCTCAAGGCAATGACGCCTTGCGATTTAGGGTGTGAGAGGCTAACTCAAACTGTAAGACAAGGCAGCATTTAGAGTCTAGAGTTGGCCAGGCCACTGCCTTACAAAAAGAGCCATGGATCTTTAACACCAAGTGGTCAGGCCCTCAGTTTGACGTCTCAGCTGATAAAACAGGAAAGGTGAAAGCAGGGGCAGAACCAATCTTTTAACAGCTGGCTATAGGAGAAGACAAATTTGTAAACTGAAAGAGGGACAAAGAAAAAACATTTACCCCCTGCTTTTAATAGAGATTCATTCATAAAAGTAAAGTGAAGGCTACAAGGTCATAGAAAGTTACATGTGATCCGGTTTTGGAAAATGCCCTTCTTACAGACCAAGCCCAGAGCCAGAAGCTATTTGGGCTATTGCCAAGGAGAACTGTCATGGAGCCCCTTTTTTTCCTTCTCTGGGAGCCTAAGGAAACTCCAGCTAGACATATTGTACATGACAAGGTTTAATGACCTTTGTTCATAATGGACCCAAGCGTGAATACCCAAGTGCATTTAGGAGAGGCCCAGGACTAAGAGGTAATGTAAAGCCTGAAATAGGGAGGGAACATTTTCTGGATTGGGAGTAGGGTCATTCCTGGGGCAGTGAATGTATGAGGGTTCATTTTGCACCTGGTATTCTGATTAACAGTGCGGTCAATCTCCTGAACTTCCCAAGCATGAACACCTGCTTCTAGCTCTGCTCAGATCCTAGCCCTTCACAAGGTTTTCTCCTTCAGTAATCCAAGAAAATGCATAGGCATCCCATGGCTCTGTCAGAACTGTCCCCAAGAGACTGTCACACCAGGGAGGATTGATCTCAGCTCCCCCATTCCTGAGGGCTCACAGTCAGCTCTTTAGCTGCCATCCTCTGTATACTTTCAGTCCACCAGCTGTGTCCTCATCCTTCAGTGCTGACTCCTTCTGGAAAGGAAAACACGAATTCTCATAATTCTCATTGTCTCTCTTTGACTCCAGCACCTTCCTTTGCATTGCCTTTGCCCCTTTCCTAACAGTTGTGCAAAATACTTTGCTATCCTTTCCTGTTCCTTCCTCCTATCATAAAATGTCTGGGGCCATCTTCTGATATTCCAAAAATGACACCTGAGCAAAGATGGCTGTGGGCCACGATTCTACATCCCATACATCAGTACTGTGGCAGGGCAGCACAGTCTTTGTTTCCAGAACTAAGCAGGCTACTCGGGCATCCCTGATGACTTTTATTTTTTCCTTTTCCTGATTTCTGTGGCAGCTTCTCTGTCCCTGACAAATTTTTCTGGAAGTCACTTTGTAAATGCTGTCAAACTGCATGCACAAAGGAGGCGAGCTGGATGAGCGCAGCTGATGCCTGCTCTGCCAACCTCCCCAGAGCCGGCAGGCCAGATCCCCACAGTCACCTCCAGCATGTGCAGATAGCTGCTGACCTAGATGTGGGCACAGGACTGCCTGTTTGATCATCTCTCTGGCACCAAGGGAAGTGGACTGAGTGTATGGAATTAGGAGGGTTCAGGCACAAGGTGAGGGTGAGTGCAGTCAAGGAAGCCAGAGCCCCGGGGATATTACAAAGGGATTTCTGAGGAGGAGAAAGGAAGGATACCACACAGCAAAGAAAAGAAACAACAAAAGAGAAGACAATAAAAGGGAGCGCAATAATGGGCATGAATTTCTCTTTCTTCTGCCCCATGGCAAGCTGCCAATCCCTTCCACACACATTCCTCTGCGCTAGTAAAACCAGTCCCCATGGACACACCTGCCTTGAGACAAATTCTTTTAGTCTTGAAAAAATCTGGGCACTTCTTCAATAAAGAGCTTTGCTTTTAAACTACTTTGCCTTTGTGAATTTTGGCAGCAGCTCACACTTGGAGAGCTTTTGAGAACCCTTTCTGTAATCAGATTTCCCTGCCCTGCCCCGGGGGACTGTAGGCGAGTCACTTCCCACAGCTGTCCCTCAGCTTCCTATTCTGTGACGTGTGGCTCACCACTGCCTCAAAGGGCTGGGGCTGGGCATCATTTATGTGTAAAGAGCTGTGACATCTATGAAGTTGATGGGGTGCTGAGCGTTGCACAACATGCTGTGAGGGTAGTGTTAGCGCAGCTCATCACTTGGGTATAGCAGGAGGTGGGACAGGCACAGGAGTATGGTTTAAAACACTTTGCTCCCAGTGCGAAGTCATTAAGTGAATGGAAGAGGAGGCAGTTCCGTTGTGTGGTAACAGGACTCATTTCTTCTACATAGTATGGCCAAGGTTGAAGACCAGAAAATACAAACACTTATAAGTACTAGCTAAGCCCTCACCATCTTGTTCAAACCCAGAAAAATAGCAAAACCCAAACTGAGACTTTTTCAGTTCCTTCTCAGGCAGGCTGCCTCCTGAGCCACCTCATACTTGAGATGTTCTGGGGTGGCAAAATCCTATTTTTGCTCTGAGAAAAGTCTCTCTTCTCTTGTTCCAACCAGAATCAGACTAGGTTGTCAACAAGCTTAAAAGAGAATCCAAATGATTTGCAGCATGGTGCAACAGAAAAGAGCATCACTACCGTTCTGTGGATACATGGCTGAAATAATGGGCATTACAATTTCTGGTTGAAGGAGGGTGAAGCTGCTAGTAATACAAGAGTAACCTGCTCCTTCGTTCCTGTCTTCTCTCTGTGCTCACAAAAAAGCCATGCTGCCTCCCAGGCAAAGAAGTTGCTGTTAGCAAGCTGCCTTGCCTCATTTTTACCTAAAGCTGTCATGGAACAAAGAACATTGGTTCATTTTAGACTGTGTGGCAATACGCAGCACAGCCAGAGAATACAGCTGCCTAATTCCTAACCAAGCCTGTACCACCTTTGCTCTGAGAAAGAGGTCAAGTATTGCTCTCTATGTGCCAAAGTTGCCCCAATTGGCCTAGCTTTGGTTTTAATACCACATCTGGAAAAACATGTGCTAATTTTACTTCTTCTCTTTCGATAATTCACCCCCCCCAAATAAGTAAGTACCAAAAGAAGTTTTAGAAAAAGCAGTGTCTCAAGATCTGGATGCTGTTAGGAGCCATGCAGAGTTGAATTCTGGCATGGCTGCAAATTTAATTTGTAGTTTTGAATAAGTCAATTAAATTCTTCTCATCAAGTCTTCCCTCAGTAAAATTAAGAAAAATTACTTGCCTTGTAGAGATGCTGCAAAGACTAAGAAAGTCTTGAAATAGTTTATTTAAGATGTGAAAATCTCTTAAGAATTATGTAGAAACCTCAATTAGGATTTATAAAAAGGTTATTTAAAACCACAATGGGATAAAAAGTATCATCATTGAAAGTAATTAATGAAATAACAATGTTGAAAAACTTCTCAGATGTGAAGGATGGAACATAAATCTGCAGTTGCCTGGCAGGGTATATTCAGCTCAGAGAAGCAACTGCTTTTTATTCACTATGGTGGAACAAAGTCAGTGCAGATACACGAGGAAATTCTTGTAGCCTATGATACTCTTTAATAGTGTCTTCCATCATTATCGGTCTTTATTATTCATGATCTTATAACACTTTGGGCCTTTAGCTGGGATCTGCCCTGGTGTGGTTGGTACCACAGACACAGAAGGTAATGAAGTTCCCTGCCCCAAAGAGCTTACGGTCAGAGGTCCCGAATGTCCATGTCGTAGTTTAACCTGGCAGGCAGAAAAATACCACGCAGCTGCTCACTCATTCTCCCCCCTCCCCCCCAGTGGGACGGGGAGAGAATAGGAAGGGTAAGAGTGAGAAAAACTCGTGGGTTGAGATGAGGACAGTTTAATAGAACAGAAAAGGGAAAATAATAATAATGATAGAATATACAAAGTGAGTGATGCACAATGCAATTGCTCACCACCCACGCTGACCGATAACCAAGTAGCGATCGCTACTGCCTGGAACACGCCTACCATTCATATACTGAGCATGACGTCACATGGTATGGAATATGGAATACCCTGTTGGCCAGCTGGGCCAGCTATGCTCCCTCCTCCCAGCCTCTGCATTAGGTAGAGCATGGAGCTGTCCTTGATAGGGCACTTAGCAACAACTCAAAACATCAGTGTGTTATCAACATTCTTCTCATACTAAATCCAAAACATAGCACTAGGAAGAAATTTAACTCTATCCCAGCTGAAACCAGGACAGTCCAGCAGTTTACATCACATGGGGATGAGACCATAAATGTCAACAGCTCTGTTTATAGACATAAAATTAGTTTGTGTAAACTCATCGTCATGGGAGATAAACTCAAATACATCATGAGAAATGTCACATGGATTCCCCTGGCAGATGCATGAAGCACAAGGTAACAGTGGCATCATTATGGCTGGTGTTATCCCAGCTGTCAGAGTACACCAGTTGCTTAGATGTGCTTTATGTGCATACTGAGAGATGCAAATTTCAGGGAGGAGGCCAGGAAGAGGCAAGGTAACTAAGTGGTCTTGAAGAGTCTTAGATGGATATCCTCTGGTTTTGGCAGCCCAAGGTAAAGCACAAATGTATTTGAAGAAAGCTTGACCTTAAATTTACAAAGGCAGACATTACTGGCAGAGCACAGGCCAGTACCATCAGCATGTATGAGACAAAACACAAGGTGGGACGATGCTGTGATAGATCTTAAAAGTGAAAAATAGAAGTTTGAGCTGATACATAGAGAATAAAAAGCCAGCAGAGGGAATGGTAAAACAAAGACACAGACAGCTTGCAGTTTCATACATGCAGGTCTTGGCACATCCTCAAAATTAATTGTTAACCTAATAATAATAATGCTCTGCTCATGAGATAATTATCTTGTACCCAAATGAACATGGTCCTTCTCCCCCATTTTGTACTGTAAGACAAATAATAGAAAACAAGGCTATCAAATTTGCCATTTTATAAAGGACTACTGAGGAGTAAACCATTTGATCCATATCATTTTTCACAAGTGATAATGTAATAAAAGATGGATCAGTTAAGAAACCTCTGCCTTATTTCCACCACACTACTCGAGATTGCTGTGCAACCACTTCCAGCCGCTATCTGATACAGCACAGAATATAAGCGAGAGTCAGACATTGCCAAAAAAGCATCAGAAGAGCTAATTCAAGAAGTTCATACCCATTTCCTCCACTCATTTCTCCCTTACCTACTACCTCCCTTTTCCTCTGCTTAATACTGCATCATTGGCTGTGTTTTATTACTTTTATTTATAGTTCCTGCCCACAATGAGGAGGGCTGGGAGTGATAAGAGGGCTTCTGTTGATTTCGGTTTTTATTCCAAGTTGATTACTGGCCATGCTTACAAAGCAAAATTATTTCCCCTGTTCCTCTACTGATATACACACATAGGTACATACAGACATCTAAACACTTTTAGTGTTACAGTGAAGTGTAAGGGGTGGGATATTCAAGTATCTCTCAGCATAGCTACTCCAAACTGCGGAATACACGGCCACACTGAAAGGGGATGGGCCATTACTCCGATTTTATACACATGGTGAAAGCCAAACCTTCCTCTTTTCCTTGTTTTCATTTGAATAAGCAGAACGAGGTTGCTTAGCTCAGTGTCTGGTTTCTCTGGGGCAGTAGAGTTGTGCTTTATGCTGTTTGCTTGGTGACACATCAGTGTAGTGCAGGTCAGGTGATGTTCTTGAAGATATGGGTCTGTTCATATGATTATGTGTCTGTAATTAACACTGCACGAGCTAAACCGGAGCCTTACAGGACTCTTTCATCAGGTCATCCTGCTGTGCGAGTGAGGAGGCACCAGCTGCTTCTTAGCACAAACGTCCAGTTGCATACGATGATCTTTATAGGTGTAAAATAAATGTGCTCTCTGCTCAGGCAAGCTTCCTCTGTCAGTAATAGTTACTAACTTGCCAGTTCATTAGGAGCTGGTCTCCACCAACCATGTACATCCAAAGTACTAAACTGAGCGCTGTTTGCACACTAGTCTGTGTGTGGATACTTGTTTTGTCAGGTCCACGGTCTATTTTGTTTGTATGGCATTCAGTCTCATCCGCAGAAGGTGTCAGTGAGACCGGGTGTCTGTGGGGACAGGTAAGAAACAGGTATTTTGCCAGTTGTCTTCCTACTTTCTGCCATTTGCAGAAACGAGGAGCATTTCAATTTGGTATCCCAGCCAAAAGTCACTGTATTCATACAGGTGCTGGCTTCTCCACCAGCACCTGGCTGAACACAGGAGTCCAGCTGGGGACACCTTCTAGTCACGCTCCTTTCTGAGACAACCCTCTCCTGATGTGAAAGGTGAGGAGAGGGGAGTGGGCTTCCTTACTAAAAAATGCCTGTAAGGGCCAAACCCCCTTTCCAGTAGCTGTGCAATAGATTTTAAGAAAAAAAAACCAACCAGTGAATGAAAGTAAATCAGATGGGGAGTACATGAATTCAGAGCATGCAAGGATGGTGATTTCTGTACAACCTGCAAAATCTCTTGGGAGCAGAGACCTGAGCAGGCTGGGCACGTACATCCTGGTGAGAGCAGGCAGGTGATAGCAATAGGTGATGCAAGGGCATCTCTGCACGGCACAGCATGATGCAGCACAGACACAGCAAGCAGCATGCTGCTGCTGTTAACAGACACCTCTGATGACGTGACTGTCACCATCTATGACACTACATAAAATCAGTAGCGGCAAGTGTTTGCTTCATTTATGCTGCTTCACACCTCTGGTGGCCTTTGTGCCATTCTGGTTTAGGTTGGCTGTAGTGATGATCACTGTCTTCATATGATGTTTTTAAAAGTTATGAAATTGTAGAGTTCTTCTGTAGAAAGTACAGGAGAATGAAAAGCTGCAGAGCTCCAAGACAGAAGGAGAAAAGTAAATTCAGTGCAATAGAGGTCCACTTTCTGAAGACATTAAACAGTTTTAAGACTACACTAGTCTAAGGAAATGAACACACCCTTTTTATTACTGAGGCAACCAAAGTGGGGAGAATGGAAACAGCCTGTTATAGGTAAAGCCAAATGAGATGTTGCCTAGTAACTCTCAGCAGGGAAGCATTTAAACCCAGCCAGTTTAGTGAAGCTGATGTTCTGACTCAGAGATTATTTTCTCTGGAAAAAAATGTGAAAGCAGGAAAGCTCAATTTAACAAACATACGATTTATTTTCCTATTACAGCAAACCATGGTGACAATGCTTGGGAGAATACAGAAGTATTTACAAACTTGTACAAGGAAGAACAGACAAGGCATGTTTTCAACAAAAGCATCACTTCAGTGAACATGGTTTTTGATGCTGATTTCCCCCCCCCCACTCCCCCCCGAATACAGTAAGCTTCACTTTCATTTTTGTTTTCAGATTCTGAAATACACAAGTCATAACAGAAGTCTGGAGATATTACACAGATTGTTACATTATTATCATATTATTTCTGTAAATGGAAGTTCCTGGAGCAAACCCTACTTCAGCTCTGCTATCGGACACAGAATCAAAGTAATTGATTTAAAAGAAGAAAGACTCTCTGTCTCCACTGGTTCCATTGCCTGGAATAGATTTAATTAGGCCCTCTTTCAGGACTTTACTTTTATGGATTCACAGAAAAGTTACTTGGCTTGGCTAAAGGTCTCTCACATCAGGGAAAAAACCCCCTCAAACCTTATTTGGAGATTCATGTTATTTTTGCTGCCCTTTAGAAGGATATGATGATTTTACAGAAGTAAAAGCGCTGGTATGATCAGCCATGTACATCTGTATTCCTGGGTGCCACAACTACCGTTCAGCATAGGCAAAGTCAGGTTCAGGACAACACTTCACTTCAGCAGCCTCAATACAGTTAATGATGATGGTTATGAATGTGAACTATTGCATAGATTTTTTTTAAAGTTAAAAAAATACAATAAACAGATTAACACTTACATCACACTAACCATGAAAAGGCAGACTGCCAAAGAGTTACCACAAAAATATGTATTTTATCAACACTGATAATAGCTGGAAAGCAAAGCTGCAATGGCATAAGTACTAAAATTTGAGTTCTCTATTAAAAGCGTGAGAGTTTTTCACAAGCCTGTTGTATGAGGAGTGAAAGGAGTAAGTCACAGAGATCGACTTCTCACTGACTAGAGCCTGGTTTGAAGTTTAATGAAACACTGTTGATACAGAACCTCTGCCCAAAAGGTGTGGGACCATCGTCAAACACATGGCCTAGATGAGTATCACACTGCAACAGAAATTATGTACCATTATTACTGTTATAATTATGGACCGACATTATGCTGGTACCTACTGTGCTATCCTGAATGAAGAAACTTCTATGATGAATTCACTGTTGAGCTGTGTGAGTGGGGGAGTCTTGGGGAGAGAATAGAAATACATCCTGGAGTAATCACCTCTGGCCAGTGGGTGAATATCTGCCCCCAAAAAAGCAGAACCCAGAAGAGGAAGTCAAAAAGTACTAATGCCAGAAAGTACAGGAAATAAATGGGAGGATCTAGAATTCTCAATACATAATGAAAATTTGAAGTTAATTGAGACAGTCGCTGTGGGTCCTTCTCAAAGATCAACTGAGGGTTCCCCCCCTTTCTCCCCCCCCAAATTACTGATGGGAAAAAGACTCGGAATAGCTATCAGTGGTTCATTATAAAATTGGAAGGTTGTCTTCAGCTGGGGTTCTTGAAAGGTGATTGCTGGTTATTATTGAAAACATGAACTATACCATGATAATAGACTGCAATGAATGCTTGTTACATTTGCAGATAATACCTAATACTACTAGAAGGGGCTGCAATTCATGAAATTCGATTGCATACTTTTATATCTTAACAGACATAATAAACGGAACAGACTCAGGGTAGGGAAGAAATGGTTATGGGTGGCAGTTCTTTAGAAAAGGACCTGGGTATTACAACAGGCCCAGTATAAGTATGGGTCATGGGTTGGGGAAAGGTAAAGGTGTAAGGACAGGAACACTAGCAGAACAGGAATAGCTACCATGGAAGGGTAGCTTCTGTGAAATGAGAGAACCCATAGAAGACAGCTGTGAAGATGGGGGCACCACCACCACCGTGCAGGGCAAATAGGAATAACCTTCAACTGCTGCAAAGCAAACCTTCCCCAGTGAAAAGGCACTTTCCCCAGCGTCTAACCAATAGTAGGAAGACATGAACGTTACAACTCATTACCTAGCCAAGCTGTGGAGTCTCCATCACTGCATATTTTAAGAACAGCTTAGGCAAACATTTAGCAGGACTGAGTTAGGAAGCACTGACTCTCTGATGGGGCAAATGGGTGGACTAAATCTCAGAGTCCCTTCTATTGTCTGGTGTCACATACTGCAGTTCACCTGAGGTCCTCTGAATAAATTTTCTGTCTAAACTCCAGCCCTTGGCTATACTTACACAAGTACTCTCCCCAGTCACATCATTTTCTTCACCCAAACCGACTGTCTATATTAGATATTTAGAAATCTACTCATGTGTTTCATACCAAGAAGTGAGACAGAACAGTTCCAGTGATACTGTAATTCTCACTGCTAGATTTAGGTAGATTTATTCATGGGCGCAAAGAAAACTTATTTGTTAAGGTTTGGGTCTTTGGGTATCTCCTCCAAAATAAACATACCTGTTTGCAGACAACTTCAGTTCTAGTTGATCCCAATGAGTTATCTAGTCGTCTCTTGATATTGGTATTACTTTCATCTCTGCCACAAGTACCATAAGCCTCAGAAAATGACGGCCATCCAGTCCCAGAATTGTACTTCTTTTCTGAGCTATAGTGGAAACCAGATCTTCTTGTTAATTAGTAACAGAGATGTTACAAAAAGGTCTGTTTTTCATAAGAACGTTGGCTTTTTTCCTCATCCTTGTCTTGTACTACTATTAATAGTATTTGGCACAGTAGAAGTTTTCTCACTGGCATCAAACTGTGCTGGAAGCTCTTTACCAAAGGGAATTCTCGATCAGCCCGCAACAGGAGCTTTTGCCTCACCGTTTCTATTTCACTGATAGTTTGGCATTTTATAAAGCTTGAAAAAAAGTTTTCCCAACAACTGAGCACATTGTTCAGCTGAATTACACCTGCAGTGTTGCGGTTCAAAGCCTGGCCCAATACAGCACAACCTCAGAGAAGAGAGTTTACAAGGAGAAACGGAAGTGTAGAAAATGAGTATGGAAAATGGCTGGGTTGGCCCACCGGACCAGGCTCATGTCTGGTGATGGCTTTGGCTTGCAGTCAGCCATCAAAACAGTTTGGTAAATCAAGTAGGGCCTTGCTCAAACCATCAATCAACCAATGACAAATCCTCACAGCACAAAGATCTGCTTTTCCCAAGAAACAATCGCAGCCATCAGAAACAGTACTACAGACTGTCAGCCTGTGGGTGCCTCCTGTTAACATCCAGGATTACCAACCCTGTTTAGGTGTGTACTAAAACCTGGAGCGTATTGGAAAATATGATCAGAAAATATTTGGGGGATTTAGCATACAGAAACGAGATAATCCCTCCTATTTAAAGCTGTGCAATTTTTGACAGCAATATGTACTTTCTTCTAGCGAAGAGTGACCTTGTTACATTTGCAGATAATACCTAATACTGCTAGAAGGGGCGGCAATTCATTAAACTCGATTGCATACTTTTATATCTCTCGATTGCATACTTCATATCTTAACAGACCGACGAGTGAGTTGGAGCGAGAAATGAAGACGGGCTGACACCCTCGCAGGACCGGCGGTCCGCGGAGCCCCCACGACCGCTTCCCCCGGCTCCCCAGCCCGAGCCCGGCCTCACAAACCCAATGCTCTTACTGGCACCTAGTGGTGCCTGAGACACCGACGCCAGCAGCAGCTTTTCTCTCACCAAGGGGATCAGCCCATTAGTCAATACAGGATTTAAAGCAACATACCTAGTATGTATCATGTATATTTTGGTGGGATATTAATACAGTGAAGAAAAATCTGAAAATCTTACTTGCAGTGCCATTTGGAAAGACAAGACAAAGAAGCAGGGCAAAAAGCTTGAAAAAATCCAACCCAAAGAACAGTGCATGCTTTAGCATGCATTTTGTAATTAACTGTACAGGGCTGTCTTTGAGCAATGCAACTGTGGAAATAAAAGAGGATTTGCAACCACAGAATGACCAAAAGCTATTTTTTGTGCGGGCTGTTGCTCAGTCCATTACATCAATCCACAAAGACCCATGAGACATGCTCTCCTACTTCCTCCCCTCCATAAAACCGAGGCGAAATAGGAGACAGTACAGAGGCAGGCTGCACTGAAGCGAATGCAGTTTGCAGTTCTGTGTCTGCATGCGAAGGTATGTAGGGCTCCAAGCTATGTCATTCCAGCCAAAGAGAGTCCTGTGCATCCCTGCTACACAGCCACCCAAACACTGGCCCTACTGGCCACAGCTTCCCAAAGAAAAACCTGGGGGAACGCAAACGTCCGTACACCACTTCTGAGTTTCCCTGACATACCTGTGCTGTTTCTTTTTTTGTTTTCAAAAGATTGCAGTCAGAACTCTTCATTTTCTGACACAGGGATCCTTCTGCTTATTCATACGTAGATACGAGGATCCTCTCTGAAACCCTGTAGAGTCAAGGAAGGCCTTCAAGGCTATGTGGGTTTTGCATCTGACCCTGACGGACTCCATCCCTTACATGCCGCTCACAATACTTAAGTTTATTGTAGATGTTTTCCTCTGCTAAAGGATCAATCCTTTGAGCTGTTAAACTGGCTCTCAACAGAAATGGTCTCTGTGTGGTTTTACTAACAGTAATATCACTTAGATTCCCTAATAGAAACATTTTAGTACCCAAAAATATTGCTGTTCAAGATCATATTTGTCCTTTGAAGTATTTCACCACTTAATTTATGGATAAATGGACTTTCCCTAAACATATGTATTAGATTAGCCTTCGACACACCATTCCTCCAGCACATGTCATTTACTTTGATCCCTATTTCAGTCGTCCTGGATGGAATCCAGATAATTCTAAAAAGTGCTTTTCGCTCTATGAATCTCAGCTGTAGGTTTATGGTTCGCTGAAGGTTTGAGATTTCATTAAAGCACCACAATTTGCTATCTATAAAGGTTAGGGGTTTGTTCCATGTATTTCCAACTCTTTCAAATGAGTATTTGGTAGCAGAAGGTAATAAATTCTGGTATAAATGTATACACACACGTGTACTTTGAAAGAAAGGAGGAAATGCTTCATATTTACCTGTAGCTAATGATCTAATGCATTTGAAAAAGAAACGACATTTTTAACGCATTAGGAAATAAACACGATGAATGAATCTCTTTTCAAATACCATTTTTTTCCTCATTGTTAGTGTCCTCCACAACATAATGCATTCATGGAAAAAATATTTTCAGACCATTTTGCACATTTAATAATTTTCAATTTTCTTAAAAGGTTTTTTCTGTAAGTTTTGGGTTTTTTATTTTCTCTGTACAGTCTGTAAAGCTCAGCTTTATTTTATGCTTTAAACAAAAGTACCTATATTCTCTGAGAGCTGGATACTGCAAAAAACAGCATGACTGTTTGCTTATATTATTGTTTTGTTATTAGTTTAGCAGCAGAAGCAATTCCCTTCGGTGCTCTTCTCTCTTCATGTTGGCCTGTCAATATCTATCATCTAATATAAAGGATGTCTAAATTGAAGGAACATTTGAAGGAATTGAAGGGATTCTTCCACAGCTTAGTAATTTAAAATTTCTCTAACTTATCTAAATTTTCCAGACGTATTTTTATTTGTCTTCAGAATATTCTGCAATGCTGCACTAGCTTCTGAAATAATTTTATTTAAGTGTTTATTAGCAAACATTTACAGAAAAACATGCATTTAATCAGATGTTCATTTGCATAACGATATTTTTCTGTACTTGGCCAAAGGAAAACTAACTGTTCACAATTATCAGCCTCCAATTTTACCATTTAATTGCTTAGTTTAGGTTTATAGCCATTACTTTTTTCCCCTCTTACTGTCCAGACCTCTTGTTTCTCTTCCCATTTGAAATTCTGATCTGTGGTGTGTCCTTTAAAGTCTTCATAAAAATGGGGATATCAGCCTTATTCCATTGAACTCACAGTTGGGAATATATAAAGGCTATTTTCTAGATCAAAAATATGAGGAACTGTCTTTTCTGGTTCAGTTACAGAGAACAGAACACCCTTTGCATATCCTACTCCAAGGCACTCTATTTCCTTTTACTTAGACTTTAATGAAGTTGCAAAATATATAGTATTGTAAAGAGCACAGAGGTTAATAGAGCAGTCATTCACAGCCAGGTTTTAAAAAGTGGATGTAACAAAGAAGGCAAAAATAGTGGAATTTAATTTAGGGAACAAGAAGGGGGTGGTGGTGGAGAGGAGGTCTCAGCTCCAGTACGAGGGACCCAGTGGTAAGAACATAACAACAGCTAGACTAAGGCAGACCAAAGGTCTCTCTAGCCCAGTAGCATGAGTGGCAGAAGATGACTATGGAAGAGCACAAGAACAGAGCAAACATACAGTGATGCTCACACATAAACACATGTATTTTGTGGCAACTTGTGGCTTAGAGGCCTCTAAAACAGAATTATTATCAACCAAAAAGGACAGTGTGTGTGGCAGGAAGAAAAGGCAGACCCTAATGTAGCAACTACTGTCTGCCGGCCACTGGAGACCTTCATATGCTCAAGAAAAGGGCACACCACATACCTGTATCACCACAGGTATCCTGGAAATCTTATACATAGCACCCTGGCACCAAAGAATTGTTCTTCAGACCTACACTTTCCACTCCTCTCATGAAAAGACATTGGCCCTCCTGCCACAGTTAGGACATTTTAAGGATGCTGTGAAATCTAAAGGATGTTACCTGAACAGTGGGGCGTTGCAGCACACGCAGTAGTATATTCCCGATTCTGTGTTATTCAGATAGATCCCACTAAATGGCTTTTAAAAAAGGAAGAAAAAAAGAGAAGTTAATAATGCAGGTCTTTAAAAGCTCACCATCTGGAACAAGCATGTAGGAATCAGATTCAAAACCGGAGAAAAACCATAAAAAGAAGGCTTCACAGGGGGGCTTTGAAGAACAAACATTAGCAGCCTAAAGAAATGAAGGGGAGGATGCCTTTGGATTAATAGTGAAGACTACCCCCTGCCCCCAGAAACTTCGAGACCAGTCAGATGCATAAATCATCCAGGTACCAGGGCCGGAGTCGTGACCTCCGAGGAACTTGTGAAATGTGCAGGATCCCAAAGACCAGGGCTCTGCTATGGAGTGCCACAACTTCAAAGTGGCTCTACAAAGGGACTCTCTTCCTCCCTGCATGGTCTGGTATTAGGATCCTTATTTCACAGATAAGGATTTGGGCACGGTTCACATGATTTAATCCCACGGTACGTGCTCCACGCATGCAGAAGCCCTGGCTCTGGGCTAGAGACGCTGGCGCTCCAGCCACAACGCTACGTGGCCTCCATCACAGAAGGAAGCAAAGCGTGGGGACAAGGTGGGTGGGTGATCTGGCACACGAGGGATAACCCGGCTCCTGAATGGAGTGCTATATGTAAGATTTCCATGGCTAATCTACATATGGTCAAAAAAAGGAGACTACAGGACAAAAATATGATCTTCTCCCTCCTCTCTGGAGAGGACTCCACTACTGCCACACAGACGGCTGAGCTGGCAGTAAAGTATCCCAGAAAAAAACCAAAATATGAAAAGAATGCAGAATGTTTTTTCATCTGCAAACCAGCCTGGGTCAGACCAAAATCCATCCATTTCAGTATGTTGAGTCTAACTTTCATCCACAGGAAGGCAGGGGAAAACCTGTGAAGCAACGGAGTGGTGACAGCTCCCCAAAGCAGGTTTTCCTCTGGAGGAGGTGGCTTAACCTTGGACAGCATTAGCACTTTTGCTTACCGGTTCAGTTCCTTTTTCTCTTGTAACATAGAATTGCTCTGGAGTCAATTTTTTTTTCCAGTCTGTAGCAACAGTTGCTTCAGCTTGTTGAGTCAGAGGGCCTGTGTCTTCAATTAGATATAGAAAGATAATTTATATTATTTTTAACACCATTTTAACTTAGACTCTGTTGATGCTTTCCATCATCATCTCAATTCTCCCAAAGTTTCTATGGGTACAGACAGAGCACAGGAGGGCAGGTCAGGGACATAAGAGCAGGGGCGAGCGGAGGACTTTGCATCTGCTTTCCATTCTTGTGCTACATAAGGAGAGCAGCTCCAGCACATCACTTGGGAAGGCTCTGAATGGAATCGGGCACCTACGACCCAAGGTACCACCTGCTCTCCCAGCACAGCCCTCTGTTCTGGCTTGGGATAACTGCCGATCTGCTGGTGCTCCTTCCTCATCCCTGGGTATCACTGAAAGGTTTGGTGGTTTGCCTCTTAGAAGCCCTCAGAAACCAGAACTAATGCTCATTTATGGGCTATCAAAGACTAGCAACTCCCACAGGCCTCAGTGAAAAGTGGTGCTAAGAACGAGCACTGGAAGAAAGCAATACCTACAGCCTAAGAGAAGCAGGGCTACAGTCAGGTGGGTGGCACACAACAGGACAGCAGAAGTCACCCATCACGGTGCAAACCTCCAGCACAGTGTACACACTGTGCAGCACATCTATGGTGGTATGAGATTGGCAAAGAATTAATAGATTGGCTGAAAACAATGAGTAAAATACTTTCATTCCTTCTTAATCAAAAAGTCTGAGGTGGGAAGCTACCTCCACACTTATCTCCCATCAGCATAGCATACATGAAAAAATATCAGCTCCTGAGTGATGAACGCTTGCCTGGACTCATCTCTTGCAATGCTGAGATAATATTAGGTAAAAAAAGGGAATTTGAAAATGACAGTTTAACTATAAAAACTATAGTTTAGCCTGCCAGTTCAAGAGAAATACCTACAGCAGGCTGACTTAGCCCTTTCCAACCGGCTAGAGGACACGGGGGACGGGGATGCCCTCCCCTTGCAGGGCAGCTCCTGCCCTTTCCCCCCGCTCCCCATGCTCCGGGTGGAGGGTACCTG
>NW_009214305.1:0-238 GCF_000690835.1 Fulmarus glacialis
TACAAGGCCGAGAAGTTCGCCAAGCTGGAGGTGGGTGCAAATGTGGGTGCTGGGTGCTGAGCACGGGGGTGCTGAGGGCGGTGGGCGCCTGGGAGGGTGCGTCTGCAAGGGGGCTCGGCCTGCCGTGGGGCACACGGGTGCTGGGCACAGCATGGGTGTGGGCACAACGTGGGTGCTGTGCGTGTGGGTGCTGTGCGTGTGGGTGCTGTGCCTGCGGGGGCTGTGCGTGGGGGGGGGG
>NW_009214305.1:559-928 GCF_000690835.1 Fulmarus glacialis
CAGCAGTGCTGTGGGTGCTGTGGATGTGGGTGCTGTGCCTGCAGTGGGGCCGTGCATGCTGCGGGGCCCATGTCTGCAGTGGGTGCTGTGCATGCCACGGGTGCTGTGCATGCAGTGGGGCTGTGTGTGTGGGTGCCATCTACACTGGGTGCTGCGCATGTTGTGGGTGCTGCGCCTGCAGCGATGCTGCGCACGTGGGTGCTGTGTACGCTGGGTGCTGCTGTGCACGTGGGTGCTGTGCCTGCTGGGGGTGCTGTGTGGGGGTGCTGTGTACGCTGGGTGCTGGGGGGGTGCAGTGCCTGCTGTGGGTGCTGTGCACATGGGTGCCATATACACTGGGTGCTGCGCACGATGTGGGTGCTGTGCATG
>NW_009214306.1:0-2553 GCF_000690835.1 Fulmarus glacialis
TGGCTACCTGCCAGGTTAAACCATGACAGGAGTAAAAACCCCACTGAAAAAAGAAAGGAAGCAAAATAGCAGAAATGAATAAAATGAATGAAACTGCAGTTCTGTGAATCTTGATACAGCCATTATTTCCACGGTACATTGCATTTGATTGAATGCCATATTTCATGTCTACAAGCCACCTCAGCAGGACCAACGTACTCCAGGCCCCTCGCGCAGTCCCTGGAGCAGCCACGTCCCAGAGTTGTGGGAAATCCCTGGAGCATCGGGAGATTTTGAAATTTAGGTCAACTCCTTCTCCATGGGAAACCCAGGTTCCTGCGAGGAAGAACGTCTGGCATAAGCAAACCACCCCAGATAAATGGAAAAGTCTCATTTTCGCAGAAATTGGAAAAACCATGTCTCACTGCAGTTGTCTATTTTGCCAGCACTGCTTCTAAGGAAAGCACTGCAATGCTGTGCAAAATACGCAGGCTGGGCGTTATGATGTTGGCCTTTCAGAGCCGTTCGTTTCCCAGGTGAGATCCTTGGGAAAGGGTCACATTCTTGCAACGTGCTTTGATTTTTTTCTCACCTGCATGTAGGAATGGATACTTGTCTTCCAGAAATGATAATCACATTCAAGAACAAATAACCACTGCCTGTTACAGCCAGTACAGCTACTTTTGGCTGACCGAGACAGCAAAAAACCCTTTATTTTTCACGGCGTTGCACCATTTATGAAGGACTCAGAAAAGCAGAGAGCTGTCAGGAGACCAGGGTCTCCTCACCTGAGTTCTGATGGGAATTCAGGGTTAAAAATAAAAATGAAAATTTGGGAAAGAGCTGAGAAATTGTCTTTGCAGGAACGTCTCGGGCTGCTGATGTCACTGAACATCTTGTTGTTAACGGAGTTCCTCTGGGCTCTGTTCGAAGCCCTTTTTTATTTTCTATACAAACGAGCTAGACCTACACTTCCAGAGAGTTAATTTGCATTTTTATGGGGATGAAGCCATTTTGTATGCCAGTGGGCCTTCTCCAAATAGCACTCTGGTTACTTTTTAAAAGGCATTTAACATAATGAAGGGTAGATTGCTGAATATTAAACCACTGAGTTTAGTGAAGGAAATGTCAGCGAGTGCGTTTCATCTAGATGCATTAAAAATGGCAAATAGCGTACCATCCAGTTCCTTATCAAACAAAATACATGCAGTTTTCCTTTCAAACACGCAAAATATGCAGCTAGGTTTCCAAATTTCAGCCTTTGCAGTGCCTGGGTGTATCAAGATCCTCACTGAGCAAGAAGAGCTCACCAGCTCCAGAGACCCTCTTTATAAATAAAACTCGGTGGTATTTAGGGAGGGACAAGAAGAAACGAGCGGAAGGGTGGGGACATGGCCGTCCACGGGGCTGTGTGCATGGACTAACTCCCAGCAGTTTTGCAGCTGACTCTCCCACAGCCCTTGTGTCCTCAGGGGAGGTTGCCTAGACATCTTCAATGTCGTCCCAGACTGCTGGAGAAAACAAATCCAGGACCTCCAGGGACATGTCATTCAAGTACCTCCAATGACCAGCCTTGTATGTGTACATATATATTGCGCACAGTAATGTGCTGCACTGTTTCAGTAAGCTAATTGACTGTAAAACTTGAGACTACTTCACAGCTTTTACATGTAAGTTGCTATTGCTCTTCAAACTTCTGATCTTTTTAAATAAAAAGTAGTTACTAAAGCCTTTGAGAAAAAATAAACACCACCTACAAAATTCCCTCGAATTTCCATTATGTGGGCGGAAAAAAAAAAAGGATTAATAATCAGTATTCTGGACAAAATGGGGCACTGCCTAAGTGGGCTGACATGTAATGACAGTTTCCCAGTGTTCAAATCCAAATGAGTTGATACCCTGAAAGAAGAAGAAACAAAAGGACTCTATTCTTAAACAGAAAATTATTTTAAAAGGTGTCAGGAAAGCACCACAGAACACAAATATAGCAGATTCCCATGATCTTGGTATTGAGCAGATCAGTCTGGTACCAGTAACAGGTTGCTGGGCTGTGGTGGCCCAAGCATGGGCTTCCTCACCCTCCTCAGAAAGCTTAAAGAAAAGATCGGGCTCACAAGCACTGGCAGCGAGCAGCAGTGCTGCACGGAGACCCTGGGAGCAGAGCCGCTGCCTGCTGCACGTCCAGTTAGAGCAAAGTGCTGGTGTCCCAGTGGCTGGGTACCCCGAGAACAACTGCTCTGACTATTAAAGACTGAGGCAAAGAAGGCATTAAGTCCCTCAGCCTTTGCCTCGTCCTTTGTCACTCTCTTTCCCCCCGCATCCAATAAAGGATGGAGATTCTGAGCCCTCCTTTTGTTGCTAATGTATTTATAGAAACATTTTTTATTGTCTTTTATGGCAGTGGCCAGATTAAGTTCTAGTTGGGCTTTGGCCCTTCGAATTTTCTCCCTGCATAACCACAACATCTTTGTAGTCCTCCTGAGTTGCCTGTCCCTTCTTCCAAAGGTCATAAACTCTCCTTTTTTTCCTTTTTTTCCCCATACCAGCCAGTCATACCAGCCCCCGTATTTCCCA
>NW_009214306.1:2566-8919 GCF_000690835.1 Fulmarus glacialis
ATACTGCTGCACTTCACACCTAGAAACTTTAACTCAGACCATGAGATCATTAGAGATGCGAGTTCCCCGCGGATGACAGCTACTGGGAAGAATTGAGATAGATCGGCAAAGAGCAGGAACGGCATGAGCCAGAGCTCGGTGGCATTTGCAGCTCCGGCATAGCGCAGTGGAGTGGCACAACCCGCTGGCAGAAGCAGGTAACGGGTAGATCGCTTTTTTGTCCATGGGATTGCTACGGCACAGTGCAAACGGGGGGCTGGGGGAGCCCCAGGAGTGCATCACCCCCGGGCAGCGGGGTGCTGCCCGCCAGAGATGCAACAGGCAGCAGGGTCTGAGTATTTGCTAGCTAAATATTGGCTGCAGAAACACTTTCTGATGGTGCAGACCAGAGTGATAGGGGCAACGGGGAATTATCAGCATGGATCAGTTCACCCATGCCTGAGCACGCCCAAATGCCCCCAGGAAACAGGCTGTAATAACTAAATAAATCTTCATTCTTTTAAATTAGCATTATAGATTATTCTGTGCAGAGTTAAGCTGGGCATCACCTGCTTCAAGTAAGTGCTAGAGGAGCACGAGTGCCTCGTTGGGAAAAGCTCACCCCTTGCAGTGGGACGGCGGCATGAAGTTTGCATAACCTGTGGGGTTAACTGGTACCGAGTGCCTTCTGCTGGTGCATAGGGATTGACGTCCTCCTCTAGGCACAGAATAAAAAACAAAGTTTGAACTCTTATAAAATTGCCAGGAAGTGTTTGCAGAGGTTTTCTTGCTGTTCTTGTTTTGGTGTTGTGTTTTTTTAATTAAAGAATTTGGGCTGTTGCACGAGGCAGGGTGGGATGAGACCAGGAGGACCAGCAGCTCTGTTACTGCTGCATCAGCAGCAAAAGCCGGGCAGGCGCCTGCCCCGTGGCCAGCCTTAAAGCTGACTCAGGCGTTCTTAAAATACAGGGCACATTGCATAAAGCAGCCATGTCAGGAGCAAACCACATGGGTTTCCTACGGTTTTCACTGGGTTTCAGATTCGGTGGAGTATCACCTCTGGCTCATGCGCTCAGGCCAATGGAGGAAAAGGCACTTCTATTTCCAGCTGAGCAGCAAACGCATGGATGTGCAGTGCCGAGGCGAAAACCGGTACTCCGTGTACGTCCTAGGGATGAAAAGCTTAGCGGCCACGCTTTGCTATGCTTTGCACTTCCACCCTCGCTTCTGTAAAGCATGGGAACTTTATAATGAATGAAATCCTGCCCAGGCTGCTGCAAACATTACCGCCGTGCCAAGACGTACGTGATGGCGTTGCGGCTCTGCCCAGCAGCCCCTACCGCAGTCTGCCTCACACCCAACTTCAGCTAACGGCGTAGACCAAGGAGACGTGAAGAGACCTCCTCCAAACGGGAAGGCAGCACGCACCAAAGCTCATTAAAGGAAAGCCTAATTGGCATCATCGGCTTTGCAGCAGGCTTTGACGTATTGCAGGAGCTCAGGGAGGCTGAAGGGTGGCATCCCATGGAAAGGAAGTTTGCGCTCTCCGGTGAAGGGTGTCTTCTCAACGCTGATCCTCTCCCTGCCTCTGACAGCAGCTTTCAGGGTGGAATAGCCACGATCCCATGCTCGGAGTAGCGCCTGGAAAGCAGAAAGAGAAGGATTGATGCACAGTGTCAATGTTATACACCACCAAGCAGCGGGCAGGGGCCAGGGCAGGAGCAAAGGAGACCAAGCGGACACGGGAAGCGTGGAAAAGAGGGGCTGGGTGCTGGCTTCCACCACAACACCTGGCAGGGTCCCATTCCCAGGGCGTTCCTTTACATGGACATCTAAGCTGAGCAAGACGGATAAAAAATATCATCCTCTTTTCAGCCAGAATTTAATCAAGAGTTTGGCTTGCCCCAAAGGATGGCCTCGGCCATATCCTGAAAATGTGCCTATTGCATACCCAAAAATGCAAGTGCCATTAAAATTGAGCAGGTTTTAGGAGCCAGGAGGCAGATGCGGCCCCATCTGTGCCCAGAGACAGGGAAACCACCAAAGGTATTCGGAGAGGCAGAAACCCGGAGGCGGAGGAGACAGCTCGTTGCAGGGTTTCGGCGAGGCTGCACCACACGCCACTCCCCCAGCCGCTGGCGTGAGGGACCCCAAGACCTGCGGGAAGAGAGGGACCATCCTGGAGAGAGAAGCAGGGCTGGACCGGGGGCTGCAGCTTGCCAAGAAGATGCCACCACCAACAAGCTGCAGCTTTGCGAAAATGTTGCAGAGCATTGCCTTTCCATGCATTTCGGCACACCGCTCGTTAATTCTCCTCTCTAACGTAGATCAATGAGCACTGCTTTTTCTGCTCTGACGTGTTAATTTCTAGAAAATAGACAAAAGTCTATTTAATTTAAACACCAGACTTGGTGGATACCTTCTCCCCTAGAACAGAGGAAGGAACAAGAACACAACAGGAAGCTTCTGGGGGCCCAAAGGTTGTTTGTTCATCTTTGAACTTTGTGCCAAAACAACAAAACACAATTATTCTAATTTTTGCATGCAATTTCCAGCATTGTAAATCCTTTATGTAAGAATACATCAAAACCCTTCTGCCTGCCAATCCCCTCTGTTGCTAAGGAACAGGCAGGCAGAAACCCTGAGCTGGGAGACTTGAAAGTCCTCATTAAAAGGCTTTGTGCATCACTATCAGTGAAATGCTAATTCAGTAAGGCTGATTGATACCCCTGTGTTATCAAGTTCCAGCGATGAAGAAGCCGCTCTGGCTCACCTTCAGTCACTGTTGTTAACAGCAAAAAAAAGGTTTCTCACTTAAGGAACTGGAAACATTTTAATCCTAAAAAGCAAGCAAAGTTTTCATGTTCTGCATACCTCATTTCTGCCCAGCGCACACAAGGCTTGGGAAATTATTTACACACATTTTAAATTCACTTAGCAATCCAGGCTGCATCACTTAATTAAAATGTTTCCAGTCGTATAATCATAGGACATCCTTTTGAGCGTGCTACCAGGCTGATCAGCACTGACTCGGAAGGAAAGCCGCTCATCCGGACAGAAACTTTCCGCCAAGCCCATGTCTCCTTCCTCCAGGGTTCCCAGTCTCAACGTCAGTGTAAAATGAATGTTGTTCAGCCATTATTAATTTTTACTTCAATTTCACACCTCTCTCATAACTCTCCTGGAACGGGGCTCTGTATGCACAGACATTATTGCCACGTTCCAGGAAAGAGTATTTTAGCCTCTTTGTTAAGCCTCCTCCGCCATTTCAAACCTGGACCACAGACTTGAGTTGCTGTACTTTTAAAGTAAAAATACACATGTATCAAGGAAACACTATTTAAAATCAGTCACTTTGCAGAGCAGACAAGGGAGGTGCAGGGTCACGCTCTCCATGCACACGTCAGGAAAAGACAATTTACCCCAAGTGCTCATATAAAGGACTTTTTTTTTCCACTATAAAAAATGAAGGAGCTGCAGCAAGTGGTTTCCAAGCCCAAATACTCCAGCAAGTCATGATTTATCAGATTTCACATCCTTTTCCACCTCCTTTTGAAACAGGGAGCAACTGTCACTCTATCCCCCGCCCAAGAGTGACAGCAGCAAATCATCACCAGACTGTGCGCAGTTGGTCATCCCCTTATTAATTTGTAAAGCTAAATTAGGAAGAGAACACTCTGCAGTTTAATCAAAGCTACAACACCACGATTAATGCACTGAAAGGTTGGAAAGGGTTGACCCAGAAATAAATTCCCAACAGGGCAGGCAGGGCTTTGCACCAAAATTAAATAGAGGGACGTGGCGGGGGGAGGAAACAAGCACATTCGAAAGAGCTCAGAGACATTTTTACGCTGATGAGGTAAAGAATTTCACAGCAATGTAGCCAAACAACCCATATTTCACTATCATTCCCCAAGCAGAGGAATCATTGTTTGATCTAGGTTTTAAATGAAGCCATTATTTGACCCAAGTCTCAGTGAAAGCGTAGCATTATAGAGCAATTTGTCCAGGATTTTCTCAGGCAGTTCAGTTCATCCAGCCAACCCCACAGCCATCCTCGCGTCCCCTCTTCGGGCGGCACAGCCCTGTCCTGCCAGGTAGAGATCGGCATCGGACGCACCAGCTTTTTCAGGGACATATCCCTTACTTACGGACCAGCAAAGCCATGACCAAACCACCTTTCTTCCCTGCTGAGATGTACAATGAGTTTTCACTCCGGTTTCCATCACGGCGGTGCTGTCCAACTTCTCACCAAACCTGTCACAGAAGCCCATTGCCATCTGCAGCACGTGCACATGCTATATGAGGTGAAGTAGGGGTTTGATTTCTAATGAGGTTTCTGCTTGGGGTTTTGGTGATGGGGAATTGGACTAGGAGTTGGCCGTGTTGGAAGTGGTCTTTAGATCAGCCCAGATCACCTTATCTCATCTTTTTCTAGGGGGCATTTAAGGTGACATTGAGTGGGGAAGGGGGATTGTCTACTGCAAACATCAGCCAGAGAATTGATGCGGTGCCACCATACCCCAGGGGACCCTCTTGGCAAGGGGAGGAGGACGAGTGCCCCTGTGGCAAAGCTGCTGGAAAACACTTCTCCCGGCTCTCAGCATCACCCAGGGAGTCTTCTCCGTCCCACTGTGAGCGCTTTTCACCGCTTTACCTCCAGCTAATGCAGGAAATTCGCAGTTCCCACCGGGGTCCAGGTAATCAGAGTTGTGTCAGGCTGCGGGGATGTCCAGCCGATGCCCAAACCTCCCGCCCACCCAGAGCCGCCCCCGTCCAAAATCCCGCGGCAGCACCCAGGAGAGCTGCATCACCCCCGGCACAAAGGGGAGAGGAAGGAGTCCTGGCACTGCGCTGCCTGCCACCACGCTGCTTCAGACTGTTAAGGTTTATTAATATTGCTATTTACCCTGGGTTTTTCCATCATCAGTTCATGCAAAAAGATTAATATTTACCTTGGTGTAAAACCCAGAAAGCTGTTTACACAGTTCTTAATGCACAGCAATAGTTCAGCTGGGAACTCTGATCTCGGGCTCTGTGCATATATATCTGGGCTGTTCTCCATACGCCCAGTGACAGTAGTTTGAGAGGAACAATAAAAAAAAAAAAAATCAGAGGCAAATATTAGCAGCCAACAGCTCGCCGGAGTTGTCTGCTGGAGCTGCAAGTGCCACAGAGCAAATCGCTCGTTAGCAACACGCACAAAAGGAGGGTTTATTTGAGGCAATTAAATAACAACAGCAGTTGTGCAGCTCAGGGCCTTGAAATACATTTAATTAAACGTTTTTATGTATAAGGAAAAATCAGGTCAAGCAAATACAGGCACAATTCAGAACCATTACCAGATTTTTGAAGTTTCTCAGTGACCCACGTTTTCACAGCTGTTGAACAGTTCTTGGAGCTTTTGGCTGTGGGGAGAGAACAAGAGAGAAACGGGGAGCTTGATTCATTTTTTTTCTCTTAAACTAATATGTAATTTTGAAAACACTCTACTTGCAATGGAAGAATTAGAAAACAGGAGGAATTTGTCAGCTTTGTGAATTTTTATGAACTCCCAGGACACAGAAACGGCAAGAGACCCATCAGAGACCCTGCACAGGGCAGACACCTCATGGACATCGCCCCAAGGTCTTCCACTTGTGGAAATTTCTTCCCTGAGGACACAAATACTGCCAAATCCCTCAACCTGCAGCTGGGCCAAGCTGCATCTTTCAGAGAGCCAGCATATGTCCTATTTTAAGGCTCCAGGTAACAATGCATTTACCACTTCCCTTATAAAGTGATCCACATGATTAATTACTCCCACTTTTTAACCATTGCCTCCTAACACCAGGTGCAATTTATCTTACTTCAGCTTCCACCTACTGCAATGTGCCACGTCCCTCTTGTCTGAATGAAGGAGTAACATCATTAGACTTGAAGTTACACTAAAATACCATCAAGCGAATAATCTCACTGATGAAGCCGTTGAATTTTGCCATGCTGTTTCCCTTCGCAGCAGCACCGGGAAGCCCTTCCATGCAGCAAAGAAGCTGGAGCACTTCTGGAGGGTGTGCAAGGAGGTTCGTGCAGATGCACCCCAAAACGCTGTGCCCTCGGAAGCCGCACCGTGCTGCTCTGGCTCGAGGTGGATGAACGGGACGCAACGTTGCATTAACCTTGAGGTGCGGTTTCAGGACCAGCCTTCTGCATGACACATCTCTATATGTTCTCATTTTTTCCTCTTAACCTATTTCTCAGGATAAAGCTTCCAGGACTCGCTAATGCCTGAGCTGTGGCATGATCTTCGGTCTGGTCTTGCTACTCTGATTACTGGGGACTCGCTTAGGCACACAGAAAAAAATATATATATATTATATATATATGAAATATAG
>NW_009214307.1:0-852 GCF_000690835.1 Fulmarus glacialis
GAGCCGGGTACCACGTCCTGCCAGCGCCGGCCTCTGGAGCCAGGCATCCCCCTGCTCCCGCGCCTTGTCTTGCAGAACAGGGTAAATCGTGGTGTCAGAAGCCACCACGGGGTGTTTTTGCGAAGCCAACGCAGGGGACAAGTCTCCTCCCTCAGGGGACCCGGAACCTACGGCTGATGCCACCAGCAGCCACGGCAAAGAGCCCGGCCCCGCGGATGTACCCGGCTGCAGCTCCATCGAACGCAGTTCAGCAGCTGCAAGCGTACACACGCACAGTCCCGCTGAGGTCCTGCCACCCCACCTCAAGCTCCTGATTAATTTTCCAGAACGCACCAAAAAAATACAAATAATTCCCCTTGGCTCTGTACTCGCTCCCACCGGCAGCGCTCCAGAACCTGCAAATCACATCCAGGGGTGCGAGAACCCAGCGGCGCCTCCAAACCCCAGCCCAAGCCGCTCCCCATGACCATTTTAAGCGTAAAGACTAAAAAATAACATCATCCTACCCCACTGACATCGCATTGCGTTACAGCTCCGTGCTACTAATGCCACCGGGAAAAATCCCATTATATCCGTTATGTTTCTAAAGTCTCAGCCTAAAGTTAATACGGTTTTACAGGAGCTTATACAGTTTTACGAGCCATCCTGCAAACCTGCAGCAAGCGATGCTTGGTGGCAAAATGCACACCCTGCCAGGGAGCAGCCGGGGAGACTGAGACTCTCCTGCACGTCCCGGGCTCCATCCTGCCCGAGGAGGGTATTTTTTGGGTGCTGAGCCCTTGACGGCACCCAGCGATGCTCAAAGAGACCCTGGTGCCCCAGTGCCACCTCCCTGGTACCCAGGGATTTCCC
>NW_009214308.1:0-1310 GCF_000690835.1 Fulmarus glacialis
GGCTCACCACCGCAAGAAATGCAGAGGCTGGTGACAGCCTCGTGTCTGCTGTCCTCACATCTGGGCTGCCAGATGTGCCCCTTCGTGGGGCAGGACAGATGTGTGCTGTGGCACGTGTCTCAGCCCAGCTGGGGCACAGCTCTTCCCTGGCTCCCCTGGTCCGGCGTGGCCGTGTGTGCGTGTGTGTGTGTGTGTACACACGTGCGGTGTGGGAGGGCACCGGGCCCGGCTCCCCGCTGGGCGGGGGGCGGGCCGCTGTGCTGGGTCCTGATGCACACGCTGGCCCTGGATTTACATGAAGGGCTGAGCAGCTCTGAGAGCGCTGTTTACTTTTTCATTGAGGAAATAGTACGCGTTTTAAGCTGGCATCAATATTTACACGATGGGCTGGGACACCTCTGCAGGGACTCCAACAGTGCAGGCTGTTGTGTGAAAATCCCCCCTCCGAGGAAGCCTCTTGCAGAGCAGATTCTGCCAGCAGCCCCACCGGAGCGCCGGAGATTGCCTAAATACGGCTTTACACGAGGGAGCCGGCGCGGTCTTGTCACATCAGCTCATGCCCACTTCAAGGAGCGATGCTTTTCTTGCACATTAAGCCATCTCGGGCTTGTTCTGGCGATGCAGTGGCTCAGAGGGGGCTCGGGGCTGCCTTGGCCCACGGCAGTGGTGCAGGTCTGCACAGCTCCTCCGGTCCCCGCAGCACCGGGTGTAGCCTGAGCGAGGGTCGTGCTGGAGCAGGATCAGTCCCTTGTCACCCGGCGGGCAGGGACGGAGCCAGGAAGGAGCGCGGGATGCCTGCGTGTCCGTGCCCTCCCCGACCATGCTTCAGTCTGCTCCTGGCCAAGCTGACTATCCCACAGCGTTAATTAGGAGTATTTTCTTATCTCTAAATTCTTTTCTAGCATAAAATATGTGGTTTTGTCAAGATACCTTTCTTTTTTTTCCTGGGCAAATGTCAATGTTTTTGGTGACATTTTCGGATCCCCCCCCCAGCTGGGAGAATCAAAATGGAAAATATCATTTTAAATCAGCATTTTGGAACGAAACATTTTTCATTTTGAAATGTCAGTTTAAAACGGAACAATTCATTTTGAAATGCTCCAAAACAAGAAATGCCCTTTTACCACCTCAAATCACTTTGTTTTGATTAAAAATGTCAGCGTTTTCTGTTCTGGCACTTCATTATATGAGTGTGTTTCACTGTCTCAGCCTGGTCCAGGGCAGATAGAAATTTAGAAGATGGTTGAAAAGTAAAGATTTCTTCTCCCAGCAGCCCGGGTTTGTCCGGTGCCCGGCCGGCATCCCGCGCT
>NW_009214309.1:0-616 GCF_000690835.1 Fulmarus glacialis
GCGATCCAGGCTCTTCGCTGGCACTGAACTTGCCGTGAAGGTCGTTCCCTCGGCGTGGGCCTCCTTGCGCTTGGCTTGTCTGTTGAAATCACAAGTCCAACGTGGTCCATGGCCCGGTGGCACAGCAAGCGGAGCCCCCCGGGGCTGGGAAGGGGCCGAGGCGTGCCAAGCCCCGGGAGGCTGCAGGGCCAGGGCCCTGCTGCCAGCGCCCTTTGGTGATGGATTGGGCAGGAATCTGCAGATTCAGCACGAGCCCAGCAAAATGCTCTACTGCGCTTGTTGGAAGCCACCATAGCAAGCACTACTTTTTTGCTGATAAATCTTGTTTTTAAATTAGCTGCATGTCAGAATAGTAAATAATGCATCTTATAAATGAAAAGAGCATTCAAACCCAGGCTGGAACAAACAGGCTGTGCTGCAGGTACAGCAAGTCCTGTGTAGCAGGGAGAACAAGCAGCAGCGGTACCTGGAAGCAGATTGCCTCCTGGACTGTTTTTCAAATTGCCTGTTTAAATCTTCAGTTCCCACAACAAATTCCATGAGATTTTCCCATAAGCGTGAATCCGGAAGTAGCTTTGATGGGAACATAAAGGTTTTGTATGTATGAACTCAGAGA
>NW_009214309.1:668-1418 GCF_000690835.1 Fulmarus glacialis
GGAGGACCCACTCCCTCCTTTCAGGAGCATCCGCAGCCACGTCAGAGCCGTCCCGGTAGAGAGCCTTGCTCCAGACCCCGGCAGGCGGCTCCCCTAGCCCCTTACCACCAAGATTCAAGTAGAACAGATTGCTAATTACCATTAAAAGTCCCAGGAGCTAGGTGGTACCGCGTGCTGCCTGCCTGCATGGAACAGATGGGTTGAAGCTCCTTGAGGTCTCAGATGCAGGTAGTTTTGCACTGGATAAAACTTGCTGCAACCCCCAGCTTTTTCTTGGGGCCACCCAGTCTGGAATGGGACGTGCTGGGGAGGTCTGTCCTGAGCACTGGAGCCCCGGCAGCGCTGGGTGCAGCCACGAACCTGCGGGATGGATGTGAACGTAGTATGATAGATTCCTTGAATACTGCTAAATGCGTAGGGAATAGTTAAGGGCTAATTAAAAATCTGGGCGGTTTCCAGGAATAAACAAAATGGGATAGTCAAGGTGCTTGTGAACTGTTGTTAAAAGACAAGTTCTTCACTTTGGGGGTTGAGAAGACGCAGCTGCAGCTGCACAGCATCCTCCCGCCCGGCTGCCCCTCCTTGTCCCAGAGCAGCACGAGGGTGGTCGTGGCCAAGTCTGTGCCTAAAGGGCTGTGCGGGTGGGACACAGAGCCCGCTGCGGTGCCTGGGTCCTGCCCGGCTGGAGCAGGGACTCGTGGCATGGCTGGAAGCGGGGAGGAGGAGAAGCAGCGCAGAACCTTGCGGTGC
>NW_009214309.1:1451-1746 GCF_000690835.1 Fulmarus glacialis
TAAACTCCAAGTTGATTTCCCACAAAGGTAATTTTCTGCTTCTCTGACTCAATTCTATTCATCTTTTAGAGGGTAATTAGCATCACTTCAGTGTTCTTTTATGCCCAACTAATTGCACCTTGTTTCAGGAGTGAAAGTTAATGCCTCTCCATTTAGGTTAGTGCAGCAATTTATGATTAGGGATGAGGCCAGGCAGAAACGTGTACCAGGAGTACTGCTGCCTGCCTGGCTGGCTTGAGACTTGCTGCTTGCACCAGTGGAAAGATTTCCCATTTCACATTTGAGCTGCTCCTGG
>NW_009214310.1:0-255 GCF_000690835.1 Fulmarus glacialis
CCGAGCCCCCCGGCACCGGCTCTGCCGGCGCAGCACCCAAGGCGTCCCGTGCACTCGAGTGGGTTTACATGCTCTAAGGACTCGAGGACCGTGTCTGTACTTATTAAATCCCAAGAGGGCTGCGGACTGATGTATTTTCACAGTATTTCAGGGAAGGCTGGCTGCCCTCTCGCAGGCTGCAGGGCTCGCCGGACAGGCACGGCCCCTTAGGGAGGGTTGCTTTTCCAACACATCACGGGGGACATAGCTGAGTAC
>NW_009214310.1:628-909 GCF_000690835.1 Fulmarus glacialis
GCCGGACAGGCACGGCCTCTGAGGGAGGTTTGCTTTCCCAACGCATCAGGCGGCGCAGAGCTCGGAAGCAGCACAAGATCAGCACAGCCTGCTGATACTTTTTCAAGGCACCGTCCTTCAGTCCTTCCCAGCACCTCTGTTTTCCCTGCGCAGAAGATGTTAAAGTTTTCCAAGAGCACTCCCTGCAGAAGCGCCGGTCTCGCCTCCCCTCCCGGCAGAGCTGCGCCAGGAACAGGCGGCTTGTGCCAGGAATGAAATTCCTCTGCAGAGAGGCTCCAGCC
>NW_009214310.1:949-1528 GCF_000690835.1 Fulmarus glacialis
CCCGGGAGGGAGGCTGCCTGTACAGCCATTCAAAGGAGACCATAGAAAGAAAAGGCACCTTCAAAAACATGGGTGTTAATATGCAAACTGATGCTAGGCTGATGGTACAGCCATTACAAGATCAAGAGTTGGTGTTTTTGTGCCATTCAGCTCCATTTTCACAGGGAATTATTTCCCGCTCCCTTTATATTCATGTCCAAAAGCCCCGTGGAACTGGAGACACCTTTACGCTTTCTTCATGCAAATTTCAGTAAAGTATCTTTGGCGATAACATGCAAATCATACTCAGCAGTGAGCGTGGCTGCTACATGACCAAAGTGCCCCTGCGAGAAGATCCCTGTTTTGACCCCACAGCGTGACTCCTTAACTATTTAAGCACCCAAGAGCATCACGTACAAGGTTGCCCACGTTTCCTGTGACGCACCTTCAACCTATTGCAGCGCAAGGTCGCGCTCGTTGTGCTGCACCGCTTTCCCCCCTGCGCGAGGTTTTGTTCGGTGCTGCCGGGTTTTGTTCGGTCAGCGCCAAGGTGGAGCTCCACCGGGACCTGCCCTCCGGAGCCGCAGCGTGAAGCTGCCT
>NW_009214310.1:1550-2221 GCF_000690835.1 Fulmarus glacialis
GGGGGGCCCCAGGAGGCGCGTTTCCCGCGGCCGCCGGGAAAGGCTCTTCTGCAGCGTGTACGGTCGAACCGGGCGATGCCAGCCTGCCTGGCCTGGGCTTAGTGGGAGGCTTTATTCCAGGCCTGGCCCCCAGGCGCGGAGGTCAGGCGGAGGAGCGTTGCTGGCCCCAGGGAGAAAAGCGCCGTGAAATAAGCACAACCGAGCTCTTGAAGATGTATTGAAACTTGCCACAGGGCGACTAAATGTGTTGTTAGTAATTTCATAATGACCTCCCTAAAATGCACAAAAATTAATTAAAAGGAGATAAGAAAAAACAACCTGAAAACCAAATAGGCCCTGAAAATAAATTGCACTCTCATGTCAGGAAAAGGCTATTTCTCTGTGACAGAGCTATATATGGAAACCTCAGACAAAACAGCATTGCTTAGGGTAGTCAATACCTAAATTATTCCCTGCAAATATACTGGGTTTGAAATGCACAACAGAAACCAGAATTTCTCCACACACCATAAAAAAAAAAATTAGGTCGATAAAGTACTTCCTCTCCACTCAAAAATATATTATTAGATATGAAGTTATGGTAGTTGAACCTCATACATAAGCTTTTTAATTCAGGCCTTTGTAGAAATGTACTCTGACAGGATAATGTTTGTTTTTACTGGCTGGGTCTC
>NW_009214310.1:2292-2629 GCF_000690835.1 Fulmarus glacialis
AGTAAAAAACGGCATCCTGATAGCTTTATTTGGTTAGAAGAATGGTAAACTCGTAAAGTGCCACGAGCTATTGAATAGAAAAAGATTAGATGTGAGCAGCCCAAGGTTCATCATTTAAAGAAATCTCAATTTGAAACTTTCCATTAGCTGATTAGAGGAAATAAGATGCAGGGGGTTGTTTGTTAGTTTAAAGGAAAAAAGAGAAAGCACTTTTGTTTTAAAGCTAGCTTGCACCAGCTACCATTGCAAGGAGGGAAGAAGCACATCGGAGCGATTCACACGTTTTGAGCCGTTTGCCCTGGCAGCAGAGGACGGGGCGCGGCGTGGCGCAGCCGCC
>NW_009214311.1:0-14911 GCF_000690835.1 Fulmarus glacialis
CTAATGGTCTCCATGAGGTGGTACCCGAAATACAGTAACGGCTTCATTACAAATACCAAATACCAAATAACCCCCAATGCCAGCATTTTAATAACAAATCTCCCAGGCAAAACGTCATTAATCACGGCAGAGCACAGCAGACTACAAAACCCAACTCCAATCTTTTAACAGGTACAGTAAAAACAAGAGCATGGTGCAGAAAATTAATATATTAACAAATATAGATTCTTAAATATGCTGTGATTAATCTGTTGTTATCTCAACCCTTTGCTGCCCCACATTGGGCACCAAAGAGGACTGTCGTGGTTTAACCCCAGCCAGCAAATAAACCCCACGCAGCCACTCGCTCACCCCCCGCCCCCTTCCGGTGGGATGGGGGAGAGAATCAGGAGGGCACAAGTAGGAAAACTCCCGGGTTGAGATAAAAACAGTTTAATAATTGAAATAAAATGAAGTAGAATAGTAATAATAACAATGAGAACAATAACAATAACAATATTATAATACATTTTACAGGAATAGTTGCAGATATTTCCTACAACTGCATCGATACTGACACAGTTGGGAACAATTTCCAGTTCATGCCTCTCAACCCTGTTTTGAATCCCATATCAAGGCAAAACACAGACTTTGATGGGGACAACTCCTTTCCTTCCCTCTTCCGGTTCTTACAACATAGCTCAGGCAGGAGGTAGATGTGCTCCTGGTAGATGCCAGCCTCTGGCATTTATCAAAAGTAAGCGTTCCCTTGTAATTGACTTGATGGCATGATGTGGTTGAATGACAAGCCTGACATGCTTTTCCTCCAGCCAGGTACAAAGCTAGCTGAAGCAGGCTGCCGCGACACTGGATGTAATACAACCATCATGCTAAAACATTTATGAAGCTCCTGCTTGCAATGATAGCATGATGCCACTTGCTACAGACTTGTGCTACACACTAGCTAAAAGCAAGTTGCTGCTAATTAATCAAATTCTTTCAGGGAATTACAATCTCGATCTTTGTTTGCCTTACCTATGGCTCAGGCAGAACGCAGGTTCCTTCATCTGCTTTTCTTAGCAAATGTCTTCATCCATTCTTCTCTTAAAAAATCACCCCCAGAACTCAGCCTACATGCCAAATTAGTTACAGTCCACTAGCACATTCGGTCTTTGGGGAAAATAAACATTCTGCCTCTTTGAAAAGCTACAGAATCTCTCCTATAATGAACTAGTCTTGAAAATATGATTGCTATATGCTACCTCCCCTATACGTTTAATCATAACTATAAAAATCTTTGTGTTTTCTTCCATCCAATTTGGAAAGCGTAACATTGCAGAGTGATGATCCAAAACCTGCAACATCCCATATATTTTCCATCCATATTTTTTCCTGTCCGTATGGAAAAACAATTCTCTGTGTTCTTTGCCACTGAGTTCGTAGAAAGCCACAGCAAGATAGGAATGCTGTTTAAGCATATTTTGCATCTAGGAATAGTATGAAACAAAAAAATCTGTAGAAACCCTTCATTACAAGGTAAGATCAAACCCTACCCTTTGAATTTCAGGAGGAGCTGTCTTCCCATTTCTCTCCTTTCCTGCTGCTGCAGGCTGCTTCCTAGGAGGCTAGTGAGCCCCAGGTGACCGTGACCTTTGCCAACTGACCGTAAGACCTTTCACCCTGGTCAGGCCCTGGCAATAGACCTTGCTACATGTAGTTAACTCATCAACCCTGTACAATATTTGAAATCCTATTATTAGATAACAGTATTAAAAACAGCACCAACAGCAAATACTTTTAGCAAATGAACTATAGATTCAGTTCTAATTGATATCTGTGCTCTTAAAGGCAAGAGTTTGATTATTCATGGAGTGAGAACATGCAAGTGTTGCAAACGCAGCTGAGAAATTAGTTAATGAGTTGTAGTAACATAATGGTGGGAAAGGTTCCTGTTGCTTATGCTGCAATAGACATTGTCGTGGAATATTATAATATACTTCCTATATCACATATGGTAACCATAATGTGCTGGAAGAGAGCTGTATCTATTTTGGTCATCCTTTGTGCTTGACAGCTCTCAAGGTGACACCAAATTATTCTTCTGATCTTAGGGATTCCTGTGGAGCTGCTTCTCAAACGTTGATCTAAGACACGTGAGAATTGTTTCTCTTTAAGTAGTATTGTCAGACAGCATATGGAAGTTAGACTAAATGTAGCTCAGCTTTACCCTATGGAATCAGATTCATTAAGGGATTATCCAAAAACTTTAAGAATCTGAGCTGCAGATGTTTGAGCTCTGAAGTATACATGTTATGAATATATATGGCAAGCCAGCTTTCTTCACAGAGAGTGAAGGCTGACACATTTCTTGAGTGAAAGTACAGTCTCTAGAATAACACATAGTCTTGAAAATATCTCCAGTTAATATCTTCAGAAAACAGAAGTGGTGTACGTGGTGCACCCTCTGCGGAAGCATATGTTTGAGCAAACCTTACTGCCCCTCAGATGTCATCCATGACAAACGACAGGTGTGCACATCTGGCCTTAAATATATTTCAGAGTAGGAAGGAGTTTCAACACGAATAAGGGAAAATTTTCACCTCAAAATCTGTGTCACATGAAAAACTGCATAGCTGACAGCAATCTGTGTTTGGTGTTTCACATGTATTCAGTATGAGGTGTGTTGGGAAGCAGTTAGGAAATTTGACTCAAATGTGGTGAGATTCTAATATAAGGTGAGGATTACTAGAAAAGCCACATTAATGTGGAAGGACAACACATGCCATCATCATTCACTGACAACCTGTTGATAACCAAAAACAGTTTATAGGGACTCCAAGGGGGCCTTGGCCTTTTAGTAATGCTAGTCAGTTCAGAGCATGGTCCTACATAGCACAGTGCACAGTAGTGACAGTAGTCAGCTGAGAGCTATGTCTTCCCTAATTAGGTATCTCTGAATATTTTTTAGCATTGATTGAACAAGATGTCTGTAAAACTAGCTGCTCTAACATACTACTCTGAAGTGAATGGTCCTTTCCTAGAGAATATCAAAAGCTTCTTCACAACAAGAAGGGAGGTTAGTACTTTCAAGAAGTAGCAGAATTAGTTTGGAAGATTAGCGAGGGAAAAAAGACTGAGCAAACGGATGCAATATGAAGGACCCAGCTCAGAAGTCAAGCTCAATAGGAGCTGTGAGCTAAGGGACGTGCGAGGTAATAGGATCTAATAGGTTGTCTACAATGAAAATGAATTCACCCAAAAGAAAATAAAGGGAATCTGAAATAAAAAGAAATGGGAATAATACCTGATTTTATGTAACCAATTTTACTAGAACTGCTCAGAAATGTCCAAATTGATCTTCTTTTTCTATTCAAGAATGTGAAATAAATAGCATGAAATCAGCTCACAGGAAAATACTGATCAGGAATCTGGGGACAGACTGGGAACTTTTCCTACAAGGAGAGCTGCAAAAGTTGCCTGCCAGACAGATTTCTATCAGAAGTTTTCCAGTTTGCTCAACTGTATGCTTGGCCACCCACCTATAATGCAGCCTCAGGTTCATGACCTAAGTTTTAATAGGTTGGCACCCTTGGAAGTTCCCATCCTGTGTGCTGCCCTAGAGATCAACAGTCCAGGGGTTTTCAGATTTGCAAAGTGTAGCTAAGTGGCACCTAAGAGCTGTGGTTGCTTCTGTTGTTGGTAGAAGTTTGATTTGAAATATCTGTAATGAAATGTTTGTCATGATTTCAAAATGAAATGTGGTGGGAATTTCCCCTTTCCAAAGAAGGTTTGAAATTTCTGAAGACATTTTGGAACAACGTGGAATATCTTTCTCTTCCAATTTTGTAATACCTGATGGAAAGCAAATTCTTACTTCCATCAGCTCTAGCAGTTTTATAACAGAATGGCCAACACTCCACCACTCACTTGCTTTAGCAACAAAGTGGAGTGGTATCAGAACATAAACTTGGCAGGGTTAGCAATACAGGCCATGCTCGACTTCACATAGCTTGTCTTATGGTATTTCCATTTTTCACTTTGTTTTTTCTTTAATAGGCATTAGACATATCAGATTAAAAACCTTCTTCCTGAAAAGTGAATGCATAGCCATTGGCAAGCAATTAGCAAACACAAGAAAAGACAAAGGCACCAGAATGGGGAAAAGGTGACTTATTCAGGGTAAATGTAGGCCAGGAAGGGAATTTGCTTTTGAAAGGATGCTATGATGGTTTATCAAACTTAAACTTTCTATCCATTACCAGCTAGTACATTTTTTTAAGCACAACTTCCTTTCCTAGATTTGCTTAAGCAAACTTAGAGAACAAAAGGTAAGGGGAGATTGAACCTCTGAACTTTCCTGTATGGGAAGAGGAAAGGGGTAAATATTATTACCAAATTAGTTATAAAAACACAGAAGAGTTTCACAGATCTAAATACTGAACCTTTAAATAAAGAAACAAAGCAAGTGAAATGCTAAGTAACGGTAATTACAGCTGGAAGCCCCTCCCCTAAATACGTCATACAATCTGTCACATTATCCTATTTAACAAAATAATGTTTCTAGGACAACAGAAACCTTTGAAAACTATCATAGTTCTCTGTGGTGAAATCATACAATTCATATCATAACATGCTGTGAGCTGATTACTCATGAATGCATGAAGGTTTCTGCCCACTGAGAATCTGGGAAAGTCCCTATCGTTTGAGCATCCCTCCAACTGGTAGGTTGGACTTATGACTTGACACCTCTGATAGAATTATTACTCAGTGATATCAGAGAGTGCCAACAAAGATCCTTCTTTGCTTCTGGGTTGCACTCTTAAGCAATTGATGTTCTGCAAGCGGCAATGCATTTCACTGCTGTACAAAGTGTAGATCACAGCTGCAATGGCTTTTCATCCTCTCTGGCTGTAAAGAATGTTAGAAGGACAGTTTGAAGGTTGTAAGTCTAAAAGAAATCCTTGTTTTTCAAAGTAAAAAGAAATCATAGGTCACCAATGAAATCAAGAGCCTTTTGAGGTCAGCCTATCTATCTCATGTCCTTCCTGTTTGTCAAACAGTATCTTGTTACATTCATGAGTGAAAGAGTAATCTCTTTCACTAACATTCAGGCTTTGTCAAACAGATTGTAAGCAATGCAGATGTTGAAAAGGGCACTCACTCCAACAGCTGTGCAATTACCTTCTACATCTGACTGGACCCTAATCTGAAAAAATGGTATGGGATTAATTCACCTGATTTCCACTTGTCCAAACATAAAGGGAAATGCAGTGGAGCATATATATCCTATGCATTGCTTTAGCTATGTATGTTTCTCATGAGGAACATGCAATGAAATTAAACTTATGGTCGAAAGAGAAAGCAAGGATATACTTCTGCTATCTCTGATCCACTCAAGGGTCTTTCTTAAAAGCTGTGAGAGTTTGTCCAAACAAGATGATTATCGCTTCACAGTAAGAGGGTAATTCAGATGCTCATGTCTTTCACATCATCACTGGTAATATCGAGAATTAAGGCATGAAGTTGCTGGCAATATAAATGTTTGCAATCTTGGTTCTTTTAATGAACCTGAAAGAACATTAGTTTCACCGTCTGGGAAAATAGATTTGCTCTGTATTCCCTGTGCAAGAATCTTTATGTTCTGTGTCTCTTACTTATGATGCTGGAAACACAGGGCTGTGTTGCCCAGCTTTTTGATGGTATCAGTGTTATGTGATTCTGGACTCTCAGTTGGAAGCAGAAGAAAAAGGCTGAAGCTGTTATCGTTTCTAATCTTTTATTGTTTTCTGCTTCAAGGAAAACAAATCCAGATGAAATAAGATTCACAGGTTAATAAATGCTTTTGTTTGCTGTTGCAGTCAGCTACTGAGCACTCCTGTAGGACAGTGCAAATATAGGCTCTGTGTCATATTATTGGCTTTCAAGGCACGAGTATAGGATTCCTCATAGTGTTAAAGCCTTTCACAGTAAATGTCTACGCTATAAATTTTGATGTGCTTCCCAGCTGAATGGATGCTTTGAGTGGAGACAGACTGGCTGGAGCTAAAGTAGTTAGCTTTGATTTACCTCTTCTCTATTATTCAGTCCTATTGAGAATTTGGAGTAGTGATATCAAGGCATGTTGATTGGCTTCGGTTTATAGATTGAAATAAAATGAGTGCTATTTAACCTTGGTCAATACCATGCAACCTTATAATGATATTAGTGGTATGAAGTAATGCGTAGATTTGTAAGACAGAGACAATGAAGCATGATGTTTGCAAATAAATCCATTGACAGATGAGTTTTCCCAATTAATCATTCAGTGTATGCTTTTTGTGTAAGTCCTTGAGGGATTTCCAGAATTAGAGAAGTACTTGTGAAGAGTCTGTGTGTGTGCCATTTCTTAAGCACCATTTATATTAAGTCTGATTTGTAATGTTTGGTTTGCATATGTTGGCCATATTCACGCAGTGCAGCTCAGCTGCTGCTTTTCCTAGAGCTAAAACAGTTCCTGCTCTCCAGCCTTCGCAGGATATTTCTCCTTGCTACAGTTTGTTAGCTGCAGATGTAGTGAGAGTGAGTTAGTTATTCATGGGCCTAAAATAGGTAATTTAAAAGAAGTGATCCATTTTCTACATCCTGTTCTGACACTTCAGGCTCTCTCATAGATACCTGGGTGCTTCTGATATTTCTTCTCAGGTGAAGTTGTAGATATTTATGGAGTCAAGTAATTTCCTCACTACTTCTATCTAGCTTCCTAACTAAGAAGCAAAGTATGATTTCTCTTTTCTTCTGGAATCAACCAGTGATATCAGGGTTACTTTCTAGATAATTATTAATGGGATTGGTTAACAGTTTTCAAGTCATCAATCCTGTGCAAAGCTCCTCTGTTCTGCTACAAATCATAGGTGAATTTTAAAGAGCTATCAATACTGATGCTTTTAAGTACTATGCAATAAAAAGGGCAAGTAATGGTGGGAAAAAAAGACAGATGTGCAACTGTCCTGAGAAAGACCAGTGGTCCTAAAGTTGAGTAAGTCTTTGCCAGCAACATTTCAGGGAGTGATGCGTTAGCTATGTGTGAATCCTTAGGGGCTTTCTGAATGGGAATGCCTGTCAACTGTGGCAGTTATAAGTTATAGTCCCCCAAGCACATGTTTGGTCCTCTGCATATTTGTCATGCAGTCTGGTGGCCCAAGGTTAAGTCAGAATTAGGGTATTTATATCCTGAATATTATTGTCACCAACTCACACCAGTCTTAGACACAGTTAAGCCATATTTGGCCATTGCATTAGACACCGTGCACTCGAGGGAAATTTTCAAAAAGAAGAGGGGAAGGACTGAGCGGTATCAGCTGTTACCATGCAGCAAAGCGACAATTAAACACTCTGCATGCATAATTCGCGTTAATGTCTATGTATGCAGAAATCTGACCGGCTCTCACAGAAGTATCTGTTGTTACTGCGCACCATGCCATGCTATTCTTGCTCAAGCAAAACTGTCAGCAACTGAAGGTGGAGCATGATCCTGTGCTCTCAGGCGTTACTTTTTATTCTCCATGTCCTAGAAATGAACTAAAGTAAACAAGGTGAAATATGGAATCCTTATGGCCTTTCATTAAAATGTAAGTCTATAAATGAATCTCAGTTTATTCTTTCTCATGTCCGTCAATATTCTCAGACCCACCCTTCCCATAGACTGACAAAAATGGTTAGCATTTAACTGCAGAGCTATATCAGGCTCCAGCTGAATTTGAAATAGTACCAACCCGCAAGCCTCCAGATCTTTCAGAGACTATGAAAATCCAAAGAGTGTGCGCAACACAGACCTCGCAGACAGAGTGAAGCCGTGGCAGGCGATTTAGTCTGTCTCACGTGTCCCGAAGGCTAACGTATTCAGATTCATACTTGGCCTTTTATTCCAAATGCGGAAGATAGATGTGAATAAGGAGAAGTCTGCAGACAGCTGGAAGTTTACACAGTAGAAGCAGATATAGCTCACTGAGCTATCGAAATATTGTGGTTCCCATCCATTTGTTGTAACGGATGAGAGTTCCCTTTTAAAAGACCAGTATTGCAAATTTTAGATTATTTGCTCTGATTGGCTGGCTCTATATTTTGGATGCTGTATGTAATGCTGGTTAGAATATTCTTGAGATGGTACCTACGGAAAAAAAAAAGGTATAATTGTGTCTTTTCTGTAAAAGATTCACATGTGAAAAGCCATGCAGCCAGGTTCCAGTGTGCACCAGCCAGCCCAGGAGAGACTGTTTGGAGAAGGTGAGGAGGAGAGAGTCCTCGCAGATGCAGGTCCACAGATGTAAAACCAAGAGGTGTGCGCCTGACCACATCCTTTGAAGTGGTTTCTGAACCGAATCAGCTTGAAAGAGCCTGGGAACAGCCTTCATCATCTATCTCCTTGGTGCCCTTCCTTGATTAGTGTCAATGAACTTGAGAGTGAGGGCTGAAAAAGGCTTGCCTGTGCGCCACTCCTTGTTCTGTCCCTCAGGCAGGATTCAGAGAAACGCAGGCAGTGAATCTTCTTTATTTTTAAGTATTTTGCATGTGAGACTAATATAACCACCTGTCCAATTGGCTATATACAACACATAAAATATATGTGTGGTTGTGTTGCAACTGACATAATTGTATTGGCAAAGTGCCAGTACCCAGTATAATTTGAACATCCCAGACTATCAGTGCTATGCAGTAGCTTGTCTCTGAGCAGGCTATCACTGCCGATATTTTTAAGTAGTTCTTGCCACAATATTAAGTTTTAAATCTAAGATGGTCCTGTTTTATGCAGTAGAGTAGATCTAGGTGAATGTAGTTTACCTAACATTTCCAGAATGAACGATAATTTTTCACGAAGGCAGTTTTTCTCATTTCTTGGTGTGCCTCTGAATCACTTGCAATACATCTTGGAATTACCAAACCATGCTGCTGTAGAAGAAAAAAGCTAAACTATGATCCCTCTTTATGGCCTTGTATTGATAAAACATGCTCAGAGATTTGCATGCATTTTATGATATCACTGACCAACATAACAAAATATAACACATAGTCAGTGTTGTCAGTCTTGTCTTACAAGGGGGGGTCTGGGTTCTAAAATCCATCCATTACTGATTAGTCATAGCTGGTTATAATCAGTCGCTTGTTCGGTTTCTCTACATTTACACTAACACCGCAGTTCAGTAGCTTTAGATGTAAAAATACAAATCTCACAGAAGTAGCTAGCTGGGAAGTTCCCAATTCCATATGTCAAAATACCCATTCATTCAACCCAAAATTTATAGTAAAACTGTTTTTTAAAAAATCTCCTAATTCACAAGTTGGCCAAAACATCCTCTGTTGTCATAATGAAGTTAAAAGAAAGTGGGTTTTGGTTTAGAATTGTTTTCCATTTCAAAATTTTGGTCAAATTACAATAAGAGGAGGGGAAGAGGATGAAACTAAACAGCTGTCAGATGAGCAGACATAAATCAACACGAATTCAACTAAGTTAAGAAATGGGAGGAACTCCTCCTATAGCAAGGCTATAAACAATTTAAGGCTTCATACAGCAAATTAATACTTCAAACAGCTGCTTAAAATCAGGGGGCTAACATGGCTCACGTTCTGTACTGTGACAATCAGGGGTAGCAAAAGCACTTTCTGGTAGCTTCTACCACCAAGAATAATTTCCTGGAGATTCCCAGGATTTGTCCTGGTGCATGTGAGCCTCTTGGAAGCCCATCATCCAGCGTTTAGGATCCATCTCCGTGTGACAAAGGTATGTCAAGATGTGAAGAGACCTGCAACTCAGGGAGAAACTGGCAGACTCATTGCCTTCCACAAATAACGCAAGGTGTTCTTGAGAAACTGCTACCTGGCTGTGCGGAAGCAGCCAAACTCCAGAATTTTTCTTTTGCGTTCCTTCGCTGCTGTTGTAACAGTACTGTTGATTAGCTTTTCTGTTAGCAAGATTCATAACTTTGGATTGTGTTGGACTACTCTGCTTGTTTCAGAGACTGTGCTTTCTTAAAGGGCGTGCTTTCTAATCTCCGTAAGTAATTCTTCTGTGTCAGTAGCTGAGGTCATCTATTCTAATGCCAAATCAATTGCCCATATGCGCTATAACCATACTGTTATTAACAGAAAAAGCTCAGCATCATATTAAGCTACTAAGTGCATGATTTCTAGTAGCCTTGCATTCCATAGCAACGTCAGTGTGCTACTTAGTGGGTATATTTGTGTACATGTCTTTCTAATTCTGGCACCACAAGTTTCAGAGACAGTTGTTACTGTACTTTCAAAAATCTACTCTAAATGACAGAAGTCCCTTAAAATTGGATAAAATATTCTCATGTCAATGATAATTACAGACCGTATTGACCACTCTCACAATTTAACATTTCTCTTAAGGAGCTAATGACTACATCAAAATCTCATCTTTCACTAAAAAAATACATACATAAATAAATAACACTCCACAAACTGGCCTACTGAGCAAACCATGAAAAAGGAACACTGCCGGTTCAAACATCTTTAGGTAAATAAACAGGCCCCAGCATGTATTTTTATTTAAAATCTCATTGTTTTTAAACCAACATCTTCAGCTTTTTGTGAACTGGATCTATTTTTTTTTTTCCTTTTTTGAACACTTGAGGCTGGCAAACACACCATGCTGTTCCATGGCAAGAAATTCTAAAGACATTCCAACTCTCTAGTTTTATCACTGAAAAAATGTCATCCAGTAGTAAGATTTAGATGCCCACGTAACTTGCACATAAGCATGTTTCTAGAACTGCTAGCATTTTACTGCTTAAGAATCATCATCTTTGTTTTCTATTTGATGGAGAGACAAAAGCTGATGAGTGCAGGCAGATTTTGGATATATAGGGATACATATACCTGCAACACAAGGTATCAGACATACTTAAAATAAGAGCAATTTTCATTTCCAAGATGAATGCAAAAAGTTTCAATACGCAAATTTTAATTTCTGTTTACAAAATACATCTATGTTTGCAGTGTTCTTATATGCATAATTTTCCTTTGCATGGATTCTTAGTTCAAAGTAAGATTGTTTTCCTATGGGCAGTTCTGAAAACTAGGCAAATACTGCAGTCATTCTCCTTTGGCGAAGTGACCTCTCAGTGCTATGGTGTTAAAAATACAGTTGAAGAGGTTGTTCCTTGATGTGCAAGAAGTAATACACCACATGTTCTCTGCATTTCAGTTAAGAATTTTGCAAAACTTATACCCAAGGCAATTCTATGCATTTGTTAGCAAGTCTCATGTCAATCATCAGAAAGAATAGGATAGGATGAAGTATCAATGGTAAGGGCAAAAAATGGTTTTGTGAAATTACTTTAAGGTTTTTACATTTAGAGAGTTAAACTTTAAGAAAGTCGTCTGAAATTCCTAAAATTCATTGTTAGTTTAAACTGGATGTTTTTCACAATATCCTTCATATTTTTGGTGCTGACTCAGATGTAAAAAAATCCAAATTAATTATATGCAATTAGTAACACCAATGTGATATGCAATAGACTTTCTATTGCCACAACTGTTCAGCATTTTCTGTGCATGGCAAAGCCACAGGGTACTTTTCGGAGCACTGTAAATCAGTCTAAGCTAAAACTTCTTAGCACCTCATGCTATCAGAAACACTGCAATGAAACTACTCTACCTTTTTAGGAGAAAAATAATTTTTTGCCCAATGGAAATTCTTTGTACTTGGATTATGAAGAATTTGATCCTGTAGTGACAAAAACATCAGTTGGAAATGACTTGTGAGGAGTAAGAGCTTAGTATGAAGTTGAGTAAAGAACAGCTGTAAGCTGCCAATGCGATGCAGTCAGAAAGAAAGGCAAACATGATACTAGTGTGTATTAGGAGAAGTACTTCCAACAGAAATGGAATACTGTTACAGTCAGAGTACCAAGAACTGTATGAAACCTCTTTTATACAATTAAATTCAAACTTGGATGTCATATTTGAGAAAGATGAGTTCAGACTGTAATGAGGGGGGAATGGAGGTGGGTGAGGAGATTAGAGGAGGCCACAAGCCACTAGAAGACCCTACTTTGCTTTACATCATAAAACACAAACTATGAAGGAGTATGATCATTTTCCAAAGCAGGGAGGAAGAACACTTAAATATAACAGCAGATTACACTGGCAGAACCACCAGTGTAACCATGGCTCATAGCTGTTAAATTAAGGGGTCCTTTCAACCGGAAGAGTGGAGCAAATCACCTCAGTAATCCTTAAACTGGTGATCATTACATGTGCATGCAGTAATAGAATTCTGGGTTTCAGGACTTAGGAGGTCAAATCCAGCATGCCCTGCTATGAAGACCAAACAGGGAAAAAAGAGCTGATTTGGATTTTTTCTTCAGTGAGATCTGTTTCTTGTAGGAAATTCCAGTTTATCAAACAAAAAATTTCTCAGTCTGGTTTGGAATTTCTTTTTACTCTGAAACTTACTTTTTTTTTTTTTATTTCCCCCCCAAGATTTCATTCTTTGCCTTGATTGGGAATAAGCATTTTCTTGTGAGAAAGGAAAACTCTTTCCTTTGGGGTTTTTTTAGCGACCATACTTACACATTGCCTGACTGTACTGAGAGGTACTGATTTATACCTCTATTACATTTGCTCTGCAAGATCTTCACTCTGCTTCCCAGTAAGTAGAGCATTGCTTTGCGTATCCTCTATAATAGCAAATACACCTTTTCTGTTTCACTCTAACTCTAAGCCAAAACATGTGGAAGAATCAGATGATGCCAACATATTTGTGTTTCACGGATTTGATCAGTGATGGTAGGGTATCCAATACTCAGCCTTCAGAAAATAACTAAAATCAGAAGCACAATAGCTGACAGAGCTAACAGGTTTAGAAATCTGTCGGAAAAAAAAGAGTGAAAGAAAGGCAACATGCATAGAGACTTACCTACATAAGGGAAGGCAACATGCATAGAGAATTTCCTACATAAAGGAAGACTGTCCCTTATTCAGGAAGGAAAAATACTGGAAGTGTTATCACTAAAAAACATTTTCTGGGATGTAAAAAGTATGTTTTAGTTCAGATGATCTGAGCCTTTTTCCTTTCTTATTTTAAAAGCCATCTTAATCCATTTTAATCTGAAAGATTAAAGAATTCTTCCAACAGTGATAAATGGGGTAGTGTACAGGATGGATCCAATCCAGACTTTAGAAGTGCTGGGCATGTGCACAGTCCAAACATTTGGGCTGCCCTACAGAAGCCCTGGATTTCTACATTTTTGGCTCTGAGTCAGAGACTCTAGGCCCTGAAATTCTGGGTCCCAAGGAAGCTCCATGGCAAGGCTGTCCAACTGCCCTGCAGCACCAGTCCCCAGGCACTCGCTGGGTGATGGGCATGGTACCCCATCCTGTCAGCAGAAGCAGATCTTCAGAATCCAACTGGATGTGCCGGAAGGAGATTCTTTGAAAATCTGAATTATTTGAAAACCCTATCTATGAAATGTACCCAATCTATATTTCTATGAAATGTTTTGGGTTGGGACCTTTCCTGTCAGGAGTGTAATTCATAAGATAGTTCTCCACCTGACTGGAGAATGGAAGGACAAAAGGACACCCTAAGGTACAGCCTAAAGCAGTAACACATTACAGAAACTATGTACTTTTTTTGCCTTCCTTCTTTCCTTCTTTCCTTCTTTCCTTCCTTCCTTCCTTGTTTCCTTCCTTCCTTTCTTCTTTCTTTCATAGAATCATAGAATCATAGAATCACTAAGGTTGGAAAAGACCTCTAAGATCATCAAGCCCAACCGTTAACCCAACACCACCATGCCCACTAAACCATGTCCCTAAGCGCCTCATCTACACGTCTTTTAAATACCTCTAGGGATGGTGACTCAACCACTTCCCCTGGGCAGCCTGTTCCAAGGCCTGACCACTCTTTCAGTGAAGAAGTTTTTCCTAATGTCCAATCTAAACCTCCCCTGGTGCAGCTTGAGGCCATTTCCTCTCGTCCTATCGCTAGTTACTTGGGAGAAGAGACCGACCCCCACCTCACTACAACCTCCTTTCAGGTAGTTGTAGAAAGTGATAAGGTCTCCCCTCAGCCTCCTCTTCTCCAGGCTAAACAGCCCCAGTTCCCTCAGCCACTCCTCATAAGACTTGTGTTCGCCTGGTGGACATGTTACCATGTTGTGCCCATCTGGATCTCAGCTGCATGCCAGTGTTTCCTCTCCCTGGCTGTCAGGAAGTGTTGCATGTGCAGCAGCAGGGCAGGCAGAGCGATGCTCAAAGGAGCAGCACAGCCGTAAGACTTAGAACAATTTTGAAAATAATCACCTTTTCTGTAGCCAAAATGACCAGAGGTGGCAAATGGCAGAAAAGAGGTCAGGAAGAAGATAGGTAGAGCTGGTTAAAAACTTTCTAACATTTTTCATGTCAAGTAGTCAAAATGAAGGTGCTGGGGAGAAGAGAGCTATTTCAACAAGTCTTCTGATTCAAAAACTATCCTGAATTTCCAAATTTATTGAAAGTTATTAACACCATTCTCAAACATTTCAAACACAAGTTTCAATTTACCCATTAATTTTACGTTTTTCCTTAAAACTTTTAATAATAAATGATCACATTAAAAAGGCCACAATCAAGATGAAAGATTTCTAACATGCCTAAATAAAATGATACAGTTCATCTGATCCAAATTATTTTTCCCCAGTGTATCAGTTTATGATATTTTCCTACCCTTCAATTCCTCCTCCCATTTCAGCATGGGAAAAAAGTTGCAAAATCTCAAAAACTCTTATGGAATGGGAGGATAATTTTCCATTTAGATTTGGAGAGCAGATATAACATGAAAAATATTGTTCTTCCCTCCTCTTTCAGTTTGCCTTTCCCCTAGTTTCTCTTCAGTCACATGAATAGGGCTAGAGCTATCACAGAATGAAGTTCACTGACTTGGACAGAAAGC
>NW_009214311.1:14950-40176 GCF_000690835.1 Fulmarus glacialis
ATGTGATTTCTCAACTAAATACCTGTGATTACAGCACATGAAGAACTCTAAAAGTATAAAAAGGAATGAAAATCTGGGAACACATCTAAATATAATGCTCTGTTCAGTCCCAGAATGGCAAATTTGAAATGGCATCTCACCACATCACTCATGCTTTTTGTTATATCTGAGGTCTTTTCGTTAACATAAATGGCTGTGCAGCTAATGAAACTGGTATTCACGAAACAAAAAATTAATTCAGGATCTGAAAGAAGAGAAAGCTACTGCATTTTTCTCCTCTGATTAAACTGAAAGTTGTTGTTGTATTTACAATATGCAGTATTCTGGAGAGAGAAGGAGGTTTGTGTGGGACTGGCCTCCCAGAAAGATCAAGCAGCAATGGCAACAACAACTTTGTTGTTTAGTGGTTTTCAGAGGCACATTCAAAGCCCTTACAGTAAGAGTACATAAAAACCCTTTAAAGAAACACAGCCAAATATTACATTTAAAGCAGAAGTGAAAACATGGTTTAAAATAGACTAGGAAACACATTCCAAAGAGACACCCTTCCAGCCTCTTGAATGATGCTAGAGAAGATATCTGCAAGTTAGAGCTGAGAGTGGTCTTGACAATAAACCAATCAAACATTATAAGAGTAATTCTAAGAACCATTTCTAGAAACCATTTTTTTTCTAATTTTGCATAACACTAAGTAGGTAGCACAGTGTTCTGTACAGTGCTAGAGCACAACGTAATTGCTAATTAAATGTTCTTCCCAAAACTTGTAAGAATAGCCACATTAGCTACTTTTACACTGCTAAATAAACAGGGTCCAGGAAGCAAGCAAGAGTGTTGGACTCCTGATTGCTGAGATAGATTGATTACTAACTCTCTCCTTTGCTCTATTTGAGCCACTCTGACTGTTCTTGTCCAAGATGAAGCTACTCTTGGCTCTAGGTACAGGTATCTTCAGGGATCGTTCCCCCAAACGGCAGTGTAGGCATTGCACCAGAGTTCACTCCCTCCACAGTACACAGTCCTCCAGCGCAATCCTGTCAGCCTTTGCATCCCCTAGTGACCTTTCATACCTCCTTTCTACACGCCAGGGCATGCAGCATTTACCCTGAATTTCAGTCTATAAAAATGCATTCTGGCATAGCACATTCTTCACATTACTCCACACAGTCCCAGGCCCTCCTTCCAGAAACCTGGACATTGTTCCCTGGGCCTCTTGTGTTTAGTTGCACAGACATACCGGCTGGGCCAGGTGAAGGTCCACGAAGCCCAATATCCAGCGGAATCATTGCACCTAGCTCCTTTGGCTAAGAATATAGGAGCAGGAGTATAAGAACATGCAAACTGATCAGAGTGTGATACTTCTCTTCTTATGCCATAATACTTTGTCCTCAAGGATTTTCTGAGGTAGGGGTTGTTTCCTTCTGTTTAACAGCTTCTACAACATGAATACTTGTCTATAATTACGAGAAACTGAGCATGAACTTTGATTTGCCTAAATATGCGCAAGTGATACTCCAGCCCTACTCCACACCCTTACTGGGATTTGAAAAAAAAAAAAAAGAGTTTTTAACTGTTTGTACAGTGTTGAGCCTTGAGAGTTTGTTTTGAAGATACCCTCCACTGCCATTAAGGCCACTGTTTTTATTTTCTTGACCTAGAAGCTGTATTTCTCATGCAATCACTTGATGCTAGCAGCAAAGGCTTTAGGAAGTTAACTGAGCTATCATAAGACTTGGCCACACTGAGAAGGCCACAGAGCATCTGACCATAGGACCAGGATTTGAATTCAGAGGTTTCTTATTCCAGCACTGTACTTTTTCTGCTATTTTTTTAGCAAAGATTCTCTAGGGCTTGAGGGCTTTTAAAACAATAATATCTTATAATCAGCTGCTTTTGATAGCTTATGAAAAATACTATAATCTGTAAAAACTGCCATTGCTTTCTTGCATGAAATGCTAACACTGGTAAGAGTATTTCAAGCAAGTTGAAACCTGTTTATCGTCTCTCTTGGCAATGCTAAGTCAGGGCAATGTAGTAATCTGTTCTGGAGAAATGCTGTTCTTAGTATTACTCTTGGATGCAGATGAACAAATTGAAGTTATGAAAGCATTTTGTGTTGATGAGTATAATCTTTGTCCAATCTAGCAATCTTAACAGGCAATGCCAATCAAAATCGATTAATTTTTTGTGTTTAACGGCAACAAGAATATATTGCTGCAATTCAGAAATAACAACAAGAAAATCCCTGTTTTCTTTTAGTTTGTCTTTCACAATCATTTGTCTGTTTCAGTCTGGGTAATGCTTTCTTTCTTTGTGGCACACCCAACCCAGGTAGATTACGCGTGTATTTCCCTATTTACAGCACTGAAAACACACACACTTAAATATTCTGTATGGTATTAAAACTCAAACAGAAGTTGTGGGTGAATATTGAAATTATTGACTGTAACTCTACAAACTGTTATTATGCTGAAGCTGTAACTATATGACCGCGATGGTCCCTTCTGGTTTTAAAATTCCTGACTAAATGTGGATTACTAGCAGACTGCTCATTGATGCACTTGAACAAAAAAGGTGGATTCTGCACACTTTTCCTAAGTGAAAAACAGGTAGCCTCAAAAGGTAAATTAAATCACCATTAAACCAAGCTATAACCCCACAGAGTGGAGCATCCCCACAGACTGGGTGCTGATTACAAAATCAATTTGATGCTTTTTGGGAATGGTGCAAGAAATGGCTGAAGAGATTCCTTTGAACCACAAGAAAGGTTTTGTTTGCGTTATTTTTCCTTGCTGGATCCAGGTTTAGACTGGTTCTCATTTTATCTGCACCCTGTTCCCCACCTTCACATGAGTACACACAAAGCGGGGGCTTCAAAGCTGACAGCACTGGCCTAACTCCGTTCTCATTAAAAGCATTGGCAAAACTCCCAGTGGCTTCAACAGCAACAGGATTAGGCCAACTGTGGGTGCTTTGAAAAACTCACCCAAGGCAATAAATCTAGCATTGATTCACAAAAAGGAAAGCAAACAAAAAACATATGAAGAGAGCGAAAAGAAGAATCATCGTTCAGTTACTCAGTCCTTTAACACAAAAAGGACCCTAATTATATATTGCTGTGTAGGGTCTCTGTGGCCGGTACGTGAGGGTTGGCACTGCACTCTTACTTGTCTGCTTAAGCCTGTGCATGAGGGCCGAAAGAGCGAAGACCCTTTCCCTGGTTACAATGTGCAGAAACTGCTGGCAATCATGCTGTTTACACGGTGCAAGAGCAAGGAGAACTCTGAGCTCACACACCCGACTCACTGGGCGGCAGAGCTGGGCTGGCTGGGGCCAGCACACGCTTCACCCTTTCCCGCTGCGAAGCGTGGGCTGCTCTGGCCTTCAGTCTCCCGAGGCACTTAATTCTCGTTTGTTGGACATATCCGCATCCAGTTGTTCTCAACTCACCTCGCCCAACACCTCTTTTACCGCTCTAATAATTACCTCTGCCTCTCTTTGAATTACTTCCATCATGCTGGTGCTTTTCTGGCACAGAGATAAATTACATAGCCGTGAACTTTGCCCATGATGGGGAGCTCACAGGAGACCATTCCAATGGCACCTGTCTCAGGTTATTTGCATTTCATGTATGACTTGGTATCCTCATTTTATTTCATGCACACCGAAGATATGAAATTATGAAACCAAAACTGTAAAAATGTTGTTTGGTTGTTTTGGTTTTCTATTCACTAGAGACATGAACCTTGGAGAATTTTAAGATTCTCGTGTGAAAATTTGCATGTCCCGCTGCGAACACTGAAAGATGCAAAGAGGCAGGTGTCCTTCAGGTGAAATATCCTGGTGGCAGAACTGTGCACTTCTTGTTAGGTGGATGAAAGATGTCAGAGCTCAGACCTGGTAGTGTATTATCTACCATGCTGAAGATGGCATTGCTTCTCATGGGGCGGTAGCCATATGTAACTTTGAACTACCTTTCTAGGTTCTCAAGTTACAGCTGTCTGCAAAGTGGGATTCGTGTTGCTTGTACATCTTCTTCCATTTACTCTTATGAGCTTTTTTTTTAGAATAAGAAAAGGCTTGGTGAGAATTCATCTATCTTTGAGGAAGAGAATGAAATTGGACAGCTAGGTTCTTGGCAGTGCCTGGTAGGTGTTGCCTGGACTTACGAGAATAAAAAAATTTTGTACCAGTAGCTTAAACAATGGGTCAAACACAATTTGTTGGTAAACTTGGCACCTTTATAGCTTTGACAAAGTCAGCCCCATCACTACAAACCGTAAATCTGATCTTTCTGAGATTGACACAGCAAGGAGTTATTCTTCACGTAACTTCAGCACTCTCATAGTCCTTTAAAAGAGGATTAGGGAGATCTGGGGAAGGCATGACACTTGATGTTGCTGGTTAATTGTATTTGGCTGCACATTACTTACTCAGTATGGGTGAAAAACATTTACTAGGCAGTGAGAATGATTTTCTACAGCTTTTGTTACAAATGATTAAGTGATTGGCCTGTGCTTGGCAAAAGACTAGTGTATTTTGGGAACATGAAGACAGTTTGGTCCAAAGTATTGTGTTACAGGCCATGGCTGTGTGCAGTGCTTTGCTTTCTATCGCAATGGGAAAATCTGAATTCAGCATTTACCACCATTTGCACTGAATAGCAGAACCTCCGTCTGCACTTCTCTCTTTTCTTCCACCCTTAATATCTCAGCAGGCTTTGCCATCTTCTCCAGCTAAGCAAAGAACAGTAGCTTCAGGTCTGTGCTGCCACAGAGTGAGTAATGCTCAAAGCATTAGTGACAACAAAAAAAATGAAAAGGTGACTTTGGAAATTGCCCAGACCCTTCTCACCCCCCACAAATGGTCACAATTTCTCACCTTTCCCAAAGTGACTTGCCTCTCACAAATGTTGACTTCATGGCTGGTGTAGATAGGTGGTATTTCCCCCTTCACTGTTCATAATCTCCCTGCGCTGCCCTGGAAAACTGAAAGGGCTTTACGTAGGCCCACGGCATGCCGGTATCATTGTACAAGGACTTATCCTGATTTTCAGAGGAGGATAGCACTCTTATCTCCTGCTGCCATCTGACAGGAGAACAAGGATTTTATGTAACAGAGATGTTAGTACATATCTTGCCTCAGGCACCTAATTGTCCGTGATTTTTATTTCAACCGATATTATTATGATAATCCCAACAAATTTTATTTGCAAATTCTTCCATTCACCCTTTATGTCATGAGGAGCTGGATCGAGGTTTCGAAACAGTAAAATAGAAGTGGAAGATTCTGGCATCCCCTTTAAGCCACCAAGGCCTTCATATTTGCATTGCTGTAGATTCAAAGCCAGATATTCCTTTTTGGCCTCGTATTAGCATCATTCTTGCACAATTTCACGACCATGAGTTGTATCTTTGTACATTTTCAATGTGAAAGCAAAACTACTGATGCATGAGAAGCACAAACAAACAGAGAGAGTGTTTGGAAGAACAGTGACTTGAAAGCATACCATTCATCTATCTGAAAATAACCTAGGAGTTTGACGCTCACACAAAAATTACAGCTGGTGTTTTTGCCAAAGAAATGCTCCTAACTAGATTTCTGTATCCAAGCTGGGCAAATAATTGATTTGGGGGGCTCACTGGCAGATCTACAAGAATTCATTTTGCATCAACCTGGAATGAAGTGTTCAGCCAAATGAAAAGTAAGAAAAATAATAATTTTCGATTAAGTTTGGGGTTTTGGGAGGGGTTACTTGTTTCCTTGTTCATTCGTTCATAAAACTGAAGTTTATTTCCAAATGCTTTGAACTAAAAATCAAAGTATCTCGAAACTAAAATGCGGACATTTTTCCAGTTTTAAGACTTTTTTTTTTCCCTTAAGCAGCTTACAAAAAATGGACATCATTGAATCACTGTTATTCAGGAAAAACATTTTGGCCAAAAAAGTTTTGCCCAGCTCTAGCTGTATATCAGATATCTTCACATGGCACATCTCCACTTTTTTAATATGCAGTGGGAATGTGCTGAAATACAAAACTTAGTGCAACTTCAGTAAAACTATGCAAAAGGGCAAGTCAGCACAGGAGACAAAAGGAACTATAATGCTCAGCTTTTAGTTAAAGCTATTAAGCTAGTGGATATTCGTGTTCACATCAACCTTATTAAACCACGCAGGACTGCGTAATTTTTTTCCCCTTTCTCTTAGTACACCCTGGGATACTTCTGATACATCTGCTTCTCCATATGCTCAAAAGTCAATTGTGAATTGGGAGTGGGAAAAGGTAAATGTTGTTAGAACAGGAAATCACACATGATATAAAATAAATGCATTGTCATTTTTATATTTCCTTGATATTCACAACTCATGATTTATATTAGTGACTCATTAAAAAAGTAAAAGATGATAAGTTAGATGGCAGTTTGGATCAAGTACACATTTGAGTATCCATAAAGTTTAATGAATACAAGAAAAAACATACTCATGGATAATCTTTCCAATTGTTAATGTGTGTGTGCTTCAGCTTACTTTATACCTCTTTTCTATCCACTTTCCATTAATGTTCTAGCAGCCAAATTTGTATAGAGGAATACTCTTGAAAGTAGTGAATTTTAAATGATTATTGAGAACATTCAAAGAAAATAAATTTCAGATGCATAGTAATGATAATCTGCACTGAAAATATGGTGCATTATTTATTGTTGTTGTTTTTGTTGTTGTTGTTATTATTATTCCATCAATGAACGTGACCTACATGTTAAACCAAAGCAGCCTGAGATTTTAATGGCAACTATCACACAAAGGTGCATAAAACAAGTATCTATAGGCTAACACAATGGCTATGAAAACAAAGAAGAATGCCCAAGAGAGAATGAATTGTCTGTTTGTTCACAGACAATTCACAAGTGAAGTATAAACATACAGTGGAGAGGTGCTGCGGTGTACTGGTCACTTTTATGGCAACCAGTGCATAGTCAATATGAGAACAGTGGCAGACTAACTGGTAGTTATGGAAAATGGTTCCTTAATTTGGAGGAAGGCTGATGTCAGTGAGAAGTTTTCCATTACCTTCATTGATCTTTAGACTAGGCCTTAAGGTAGCAGTTGTAGCAGCTGGGAAATGTAACTTTTACTGGCAACCTTACTCTGAAATGGAGGTTCAAATCTAGCCGTTGTCATGCTATGACTTGTTACAGTGAGATGTCAGAGCTGTTTTACTGCATTTCTGCTTTCCGTAGTCTTCACAGCATCCCAAATGGTGGGATAAGATAGACTCTGCAAGTCTGATGCTGACAGTAGCCTGAAACAGCTTCAATACCCAGAGCCTTGCTGGAAACCAACAGCACCATGTGCTAATGAGCATAGAGGTGAGATCTGAACGGTAGGATAACTGGTGTGGGCTGGAGTGGCTGTGGCAGCTGGGAGAGAGGATCGGTGAGTATCAATAGAAAAGGCTGATGCATCAGTGCTCTGTTTAATGATCTGGGAAGAATTCACCGGTCTGAAAGGTGGGTGGAGATCACTGCAACTTCCATAGATTTGGCTTCCCAAGGCACTGTTGATCGCTTCTTGGAGTATAGATGAGCATTTCTTTTGAAAAAATGGAAATTCCCATTCAGAGATATGAGGGAAATTAAATGTTATTTTCTGCTATTGCATTTGGATTGTAAAAGGAAAAGGTATGAAAGCTTGGCAAAGACTGAGATGCTCTGGGCTCATTCCTCTGCCATCTCTTATGAGATCTGAAGCTGGTTTTTGGTTCTCCAGACACTCTAGAATATGTCAATCCAGGAAAAACATGTTTGAAAACTATCCTACGTTCCTTTTCCAGAACTGAACTTGGTTTTCTGCTGAAATGGTTTGAAGTAGGCTCTTAGCCAGTGCATATCTCAGCCCTTCGCTTCTGAGTACGAAGCACACAATCAGAAATCCCTAAACTGAACCGAGATAACATTCCATCCTGGGGCACTGGCAGATAAAAATGGGCGAATTGGAGTTTCCTAATGCCATATGAACAGCAAAAAAGTTGAAGTTTAGAATTTTTGAGCTAAGGGTGAAGTATGTGGATTAAAGAGCAAGACTGATATCGAGAAATACTCTTGTTTTAATGATATCTTAAAAAAAGCCTCAAACAATCCTGGAGGGCTGTGCCTTCCCTGCCATTATGGAGTGCTCCTAGGAACATCCAGAAGAACAATATGATCCTCACGTCCACATGTCTCCTGTACACTTTGGTCTCTTGCAGGCATCAGGAACTTTGTGTGAGCACCCAAAAAGTAGTTGCAATATACTAAGCCACTAGGTGAGCTCAGGCACCAGCAAAGCCACATCCCTTTGAGAGCAGCCTATGCCCATACTTTAGGCTGTGATTCCGATCGAATGTCTGGAGAAGGTATATGGCTGCAGGATGTCCTAGAAATGCCCTTCACACTGTAGTGTTGCTGTATCCCTTTGATCTTTCTTATATTTTTATGCACCTAGTTTGTATTTGCTAACTTCAGGCAAGATTTTGGCCTTGAAAACGCACATAATCATTTTCTCTGCAGTCAAAAGGAGTTCAGACACACATGCTACAAGCAATTTTAAAACAAAGTGTTCATTTCATAAAGCAGTTGAATGACTACCTGGCACGTATTTGAACTCTGGCTGATAACTGTAGTATTTATTTTGATATTTTCCTGCTTCTGATGAAGTCCTGACCACTTCATAAAAAGAAAAGGACGGCATTAATATTGCCAGTGGGAGGGTGTAAGCCACAGCCGTTTGTAAAAACAACATGGCTCTTTTTAGCTAAGCCTCCTACTGAGAGCTGATTGCTAGGGAAGAGAGAGGTGAATTAGCCACCTCTGTTATGAATGTCAAGGTTCTTGGAAGATTCGAGTAACAAGAGGTGCTGAAAAGTATGGCAACCAAATCCCCATCTCCTGACACTAAGCTTGTCACTTCTGTGACATTCTTGGCCTCTCCTAACCCAGTGTCTGGGAATTTGAGACTTAATCTTTGGTTTACCACATGTTGGTGCAGAATATAGCTGCTGCAAAATGAGACCAACCTACAAATGGGGAAAAGATCTATTTTAAAATGAAAAATCCCAGCCCCCTCATTCTTCCTTAGCACAGGCATTTTTAGAACCGAATTTCAGTCTCATACTGGCCACTTAAATACTGCATGGGCTCTGTTTCTCACTCCAGACAGGCAGGAATGTTTTGCTGTTTGTCTTGACAGCCAGCATGCATGCCTCTGCTGGGAGCATCTACCAGTATGCAGTTCATATTCCCATTCTGCACATCAGGAAAACTCTGTCTGCGTTTGTTTAAATAGTAGACCATATGGGAACTGAAATATTATCATGGTAATTAACATTTCATCAGAGTAATAAAGACTTTCAAATTTCATTGCTTAGTTTTGTAAGATCGTAGTTCAGGGCCTGAATAGGTGATGACCTCCTGGTAGCCCTTGTAGTCCATATCGACTTCCCATTTGGTCCGCGCTGCTGAGAGCTTAGACAGGGTGGAGATCCCAAACACTGGCATGCCCTTCATTCACGGTCTGTACAGTTTATGGTAGGACCATGGTCAGGGCAATAGAGATGCATTACTGCCACTGTCCAGCAAGGTCCCTTAGCTTGTGGGGGCCTGTAGCACTCCTAGAAGCTACCTGCCTCTTCTCAGTACTGCTACTGTAAGGTATGAGGAGGTGGCTGTACCAGCATAACAGTAGCTTTACATGCCATAATACCTGACAAGTTTGCAATGTTGCTGGGTAACCGTTTCAGACTTTATATCTTTTTTATTATTAATGAAGTGTATCATACCCTCAGCACAAGATAACTTCCTGGAGTTTTTCTTGTAACTCTTGGAGTTGAAGTCCAATAACATGCCTTTTCCAGCTTGCTCAGAAATAAAGCTCATAGCCTTTAATATCAAAACTCAGGCTGCTCTCTGGGAGGTTGAGATCCCGGCATAGAAATATCATGAAGCAACAAGGTTCACCTCAGACCTGCTCTTCAACCCCTGCCTGCTCCCGATGGCTCTGCCCTAAGATGGCCCTTTCTTCAACAACTGACCCTCTGGGGCTCCCTTGCACTTTCCAGTTTGTCCTACCCATCTCACTGAGGGCAGAAGACAGGATGTAACAGGGAATCTGTCCAGGGACAGATCCCTTTGGCTTCACTCTTGCTCTTCTCCCGGTCTTGAAGACTTGTTACTTCCCCACACAGAGGTCATAAACAGATCTTTGTCTCCTCTTCCCAAATTGTCCCTCTTCCTTGCTTGTAAAGAGTAGCTCCTACCTAGCTGTTAGAGGCCTCAACAACTGCAGACAGGGGCCAGGAATTGGTGCTTTAGTGTACAAGGTACTCGTTTTTTAAGCTCACATTCAGAGCAAGTTTCTGTCTCTGCAAAATGCACTGCTAGCATGCTGGATTTCACCCTCATGCATCTCGTATTAAAAAAGCGAAAGTGAGGGACGAGGGCTCGGCTCACTGCCTCTCATCTGGCAGTGTGCTCTTGGGGCGACTGGGCCTGCTCTCCGTCAGGATGACCTAATTCTGCATATATCCACATTGATCTGATCTGCGTCATCATCAGTTCAGCATTCATTAATGCACTTGGGTGCAGAAAGCTTTCAGGAGAAATAGAAGAAGAGAAAGAACAATATATGCTATCCTGTTTGAGTAGGAGCGGAATTGGATTATTTTTGTGCACTTCAGTTGAAACCTACTCAGTGACATTTTAAAAAGGCTGTGTGCAAAGGCCCTGCCTCCCTCCCTCCATTCCTCCCTCCGCTGCCGCAGCTGCATGAGGCTGTCGTGGTGGGGGTACGCTGCAGGGGGTGCCTCCCCCGTGCCGGGGGCTGCCAGCATGCAGCCTCTGCCGCGGGCAGACAGCAAACCCTCCCTGCCACTGGGCAGGTTTGCATTCAGTTTTGGCACAACGGTTCAGGCCAGCAGTTTCTCCACAGGTCAGCATAGAGGCCCAGGGCATAGTTCTTCTCTTAATTACACAGCTGTAACTACATTTCTCTGGTGGAGTCATTCCCAGTTTTTATCTGTGTAAATGAAAGAAAGCACAAACTCTGAATTAATCTCACAGATTCCACTCTGTGGATTACACCGTGTCGGGCATAAGATGGTCCACAGAGGAGGAACAACCTTCTAGTACATCCCTGCAGACTCTTGAGAGGCTGTATTTGCTCACCTCCTGCTTCAGGAGGAAAAAAGCTTGTCCCTTCTTGTTACGTTTCTGATTAGAATCAGAACTGCTGGATTTGTTCACGTTAGAGAAGATATGTGGGTGTAGAGCAGCTCTTGATCAGCATGAAAAGTTAATGAGATTGCTTTGTGCTAGAGGCACCAACAGCCATACACACCCAGTTGGTATGGACACTGCAGGCTTCTCAGTCGAAGACGGTGCTTAAGAGATGCATGATAGGGTGATGTGAAAGCTTTATGGGTGTTTAGCTGAGAACATACACTATATGTACCAAATAACACCATCATGCATTTTTAAAACTGGTAGGAGAAAGCACAAAGAATTGTGTTCAGAGATGTAGTGCAGAGCATTAGTGGATGCTGATCTCATTTGATTTTATTCAAACTCCCTGTTCTTTCTCCACACAGGCACTGTCCTCTGACCATTGCTGCTTCCATCACACGATTGCTGAACTATAGCTGAACACAGCAGTAGGATATGTAACGAATAGAAAATACACTGAAATTAGGGAGTTGCAGATTATTTACAAATATTTGGTTTGGCCACAATACAGCAGTTATTCTGCTGTGTGATATTAATACCCTTAGAGAGACAGCCTTGGTTTTATCACCTTACTTCTAATTGCAAGAGGAGAATATAAAAAAGATGACACAAGAGCATAGTTTACATAAAGGAGACTTTTATAAAACATAACTGGAGAAAAACCTGAGGGGAACTGTTATTCATTTCCAACACACAATCTGTGCAATGTACAGCCATATGTAAAGAATAGCAAAAATGAAACAGAGAACAAAGATTTTTGAGTGCCCTGTTGTAGCTGCCATTTGGTGAACGTATCAAAAAAGTAAGTGCTCTGATGCATATTCCTGTCCCTCTCTTGGGAACTTGCTTTGCATGGTTAGTGATTCTAGTCTGCAGTGCCATGAGGGATACCTGACCCCTCAGTCACATTGATTCCCTCCCCATGTGGGTATACAGTTGTTAATTGAAAAAAACTGTTCCAGGACAGAAAAAAGGAAGGAAGGAAAGTTTTATCATGCCAGCTTTTAGGAAATGGAAGAGGACAAACACATAGCACTGTCTTATGTGTTTATTAATACACTGCAATAGTCTTAAATAATTCTATGAATATGTACTGAGAGAAATTCTTTTGCCTAAGCTTCTATTTTTGGCATGGAGGCTTTTCAGTTAACTAAACAACAGGGAAAATGTGTGGTGGGGGGGAGAGAGGAAGGTACTTTGTAGGTGCTGTGATCAATTTGCCAATGCAGCTGACATGAATGTGCCCTAAGTCCTAGTTGATCTTCCTAATACAATGTAATCCTTAATTATCTGTTTTGACACCTGATGAACACACACACGTGTGTGGACTCCCAAGGCATGTATCTGTCTTGCCTCGCTAATTCCGTTATCCAGGCTGTGCCTCTGCTAACTACTGCTGTGAATGACTCACAGATGTAATGTCTCTCTGTGCTGCTGTATCTCTGCCATGTAATCATAATAATTACTTTCCGTCATGAGGAAGGTCTGGAAACAGTAAAATCTTCCACCTGTTGACATACGGTGAAGTCTGTGCATGTTTTTAATCCAGGGTATAGTTTGTCAGTCTGGTGTTTTGCTTAAAAGGCCATTGCAGACCTTTTAATGATATTGATGTTTTTGCTGTGAAGAGGCAGCTGAGCACTGCTCTATTTGACACAGCACAGAGCTGTGGCATTAGGGTGCGGGAAAGGACAGATGGTACTTACTCATGAGCAATCAGGCAAGGATTTTTCCCTGAAGAGAAAGAGGAACAATCCTTTCCTTAATGCTTGATGTTGACAGGCAGTTCTACCTGAACAGCAGTGGGGCTGTAGTCCTGCTAAGTGTCCTGCAGCAACAGACTGATGGAGCGGTCCCCACACTTCCTTAAGCACAGAAGCAAATTCAGAGGTTTATCCTTCCTAGATTTCTTGTTCTGTGAGGGCTGAGCCTTAGTAACAATTAAAGTCTGTATGAAAACCAGGGAATTAACCATCTTGTGGTTTTTATGAAATGTCTTAGCTCAGGAAGTTAAGCTGTGGTGATTGCAACTAAAATCCCTGCATTATTCATGTCTAGATGGCTGACAATATCACCATGTAACTTGCTACATTCTAGAGTGAATACTAGGATGAATTTAGTAATGCTGGCATTGGTGGGGTATAGAGTAGCTTTCAGGATCCAGCTGAACCTGGGATAATTTGGAGGGATAACTAACCTCTTTGCAAGACAGCATAGCTCTTAAATAACTATGTGATTGATCCTTTCTCCAGCTCCTTTGGGAACACAAGGTGAGCAAACCTTGGTAAGAGCAGCAGACGTCCTGCTTCTGACTCCAGCAGAGCCCTCTGTTTCAGCCGTGGCGGGTGGAAATTCGGAGCTCGTGAATTTGGCTTACTGCTCAGCACAAATCTAACTCTGAATCCATCCGAGTGAACGGAAGTTTTGTCACCCAGCATGAATAGCATTAAGGCAAAGCGTGGTATCACCGGGGGATTGCTAGTGGCATCACGGGGGGCAGAGTTGTGACAGTGGTGGCTGCTACAGCACATCAACAGTCTCATGGAATTTCGTGGCATTTGTGATTATGCGGCTGCTATAGGAATATACTCTTGAATGCAGGGGGCACATCAATCTTCACTAAAATGTCCACACTTACTAGCAGTTACTACAAGAGATGTTTGGGGCACGTGTACCCAGTGCAATGGAAGCTGTGCAAGCAGTTCAGAGCTGAGAAAAGATACCAGCTCAGTTATCAAAAACAATCCTGGAAACAGGTGTATTTTCTGTGCTTGGCCTAACATGCTGAAGTGACTGTGCAGCTCTCTCTTTGCAATTATCATGTTTGATGTTAATTTGAAAATTTCTGCACTGTGTTCCACCACCCAATGTAGACAGGCCCTTAGGTATCAGCATCTCCCTTGACTGAGATATGGATTAAAATGGTGGCACTTCCACAGCACTGCTATGTTTGCACGTAAGTTAGTGTTGAGCTGCTTTTTATTTTGAACACTGAAATGTTCCTTGTCTACTACTGGGAAGCTACCATGAACCCTCTGGAAGTCTTAGCTCGCTGTTTGATGATACTGAAATTAGGCACTTCTGTGGGTGTTGTGGTAAAGTCACATTTTGCAGAGCTTTTACAAGGAAAGATGATAAAGAGCTCAGTGTGAATAGGTGACAATATTCCCTATCGAGTTTATTCACCTCGTTATTTAAGCAGAGCTTGCATCCAACCTGGATTTCTAACTCATCAGCCATGCATGGCTTTGACACCCCTCTGACACTCACTCATCCTTTCCAATAGCTGAGACTTTCTTGGAGCCAAGGGCTACGAGAGAGACCACCCTGCTGGGCAACTGTGAGTTCCTGGGTGCCGTCTAGACAGCAGATGGAGTCTATGCAAATTGCACAGAGACTCAAGCTAAGATGCGGCGGCTAACTGCTAAGAGGCAGAGAGCAGAAGGGGAGAGACCATCTTCATACACTGCCTAGTGTCTACAGCTGATCTTGTGAGAGAGCCTAATCCAATTTGGGGCAAGGCAGTCAGGTTAATTCACACCTCCTCCCTGTTGTGGGTAAGATAATCTCTTTGACTTTGGACTGAAACAGGAAAGAAGTGCTTATGCTGACTGCTTCAGCTGAGCAGTGATAACTAGCAGCTGAGAGTTCAAGCAACAGCCCACATCCAGCTAGATCTGGTAGAGCTGCAAGGGCAGTGTCTGCCCTAGAGGAGAAGTAACTTCTGCAGGGCGAATCTCAGTAATTACAGCTTCACAAGAATAGCTGATCTCCATACTCCAGAGTTAATGCAGTTGCCATAAGAATTATTAACTATTAGCGTAGTTTTTTAGAGAACTAGAAATAATGGTGTGAATAAGATAGTAAAATGCAGGGTTAAATGATAGTAAAATACTGACAGCAAGCTTTACTGCACCGACAGATAGATTCCCTAAACATGAGGTAAAAGCCTGTATTCTGGTGACATTTATTTCTGGTTATTTTTAGGAGTCACAATGTGTTCTGAAATGGACAAGACAATAGTAGGTGCAAAAGAGGTTCATTTGCAGGGAGATGGGCTATATGACCTTTAGTTATTAGTAATCATGGAGACACAAGAGCTTTCTAGATGTCTCTCAAGAGATAAAAATACATAATGTATATCCTGTAAATCTGCATGCTCTGAATGGCCATTGAAAGGAATAGCAAGATAGTTGTGGGCAGCAGAAAATTAAAAAAAAAAAAAAAAAAAAAGACAAGGTGGTGCTTGTAAAATAAGAGTTTTGCACTTTATGATAAAACCATGGCAATTCTCCCTTGTGTTATGATGAAACACACACTTTAAGATACAATGGGTTTGTTTTATTGTGGAATCAAGTAAATGAGCCTCAGAGTCAGGTAAATAATAAGTGGCTGCATAGAAAGAAAACAGGTCTGGAAGGGGAGCTTGAATTAGGAAAGGGTAAGGCATGGCATTGCATGTCAAATCAGGAGGGGCACTCCAAGCACAAGCCTCAGAGAAAGCTTCCATTCCTGGACTCCTTGGGAATGTTAGATCTAGGGCATTTGAAATCTCAGCTGTGAGATATCCTTATCTCCCATTCAAATGTCTAATCCTTTTCTGAAGCTTACAAAGCTGGCTTCAGAAGCGATCCCATGGCAAAGATTTCTTCCCACTATCTATACCCTGAGAGATGAGTTGTTAAGCTGGGATGATTTTTAATAGCGTTAAAATAGGAAGTAGAGCATACCATTTTTGCATAGCAAAAAAGAATACTATTTTTGTATGGCATATTTGCTTTTGAGAGTTTTTTGGATACATTTCAAAAAGAATATAAATTGCAAGCATGTTTTTATCGGCCAGAGCCATGTGCTGTTTGGTTGGGGTTCTGTTGGTCATGTCTTGAGGTGTTACTAGCTCTATCTGCTGAAGCGTTTTATCCTACAAGTGTGTTGTGTTGCTGCAGTGTAGGAAGATGCTGCTGCTGGACACTGGGAGGATGGAGGCACAAGTGCTTTTGTCTGAGGAAATGTTAAGAGTCGAGATGAGGAGGCGGGGACAGGGATGATTATCTGTGGTAGTGAGTTGGAAGTTATAAAACAAAAAGATCCATGTGTTTGAGGAGCTGCTGCTTGTTACTGCCATATGCTGCTGTACAGTGGCTGAAATATGATTTTGCCATCACCAAGATGAGGAGGAGAGCTTATGAGAGCGTGCAGGGGAACAGCTCCTGGCCCAGACCAGACACAGCCATCCTGTCCGTGCAACTGCAGCTGCGACACGGAGGGCCTGGTGCGGCACCGCTGTTTCAGCGGATAACCCTTTCGCCGATCCCAAACACCCCCAAGTCCATTGAATAGGGAACTCTGTTCAGAGAGAGCATTGCACTGCACAATTATGGCCTGACTCAGATTTATGTCTAAACCACATTACACCATTTTGGCAGTGCCAGCAGGTCAATCAAGTGGGTATAAATGGGAGTCAGCATCTGAGACAGCTCTAAAAGAACAAGGAAAGCTCTGGCAGCTGAGCAGTGAGTATCTGGGCTGCAGTATTTTCTATTCTTTATTTTCATTGGCATGTTGTGTAATTTATATGGCAGCTTGAGTGTTTGTAGTGCTTTGTAACAGATAAAACATTCTACTAACCATGAAGGGAAATAGGACGTGAAGAGACAGAGAACTGTGCAGGTGGAGAGGATGCTTCAAACATACAGAAAAGAGAAAAAAAAAGCCACTGAAGAAATTAAAGAAGGTATTCAGTGGCGTGGGAAATGGAAAGGCAGGAATACTGGGACAGGCTTAAGCAAAGAAGTGCAAGAGAGGGAAGACTGGAAACAAAGGAGCATTATCTTGGCAGCAGACATAGAAAAGGAGAGGGAAATGCAGGGTAACAAATAATTTGGGAGCGAATTGGCAGCAGTGGTTGCCAACACTAGGGAGAGGCTGTCAGTGATGGGCAAGTATGTGCTGCTTAAGTCTGTTTCGAATCCATCACTGCCACAGCAAATAATTTCCTGGACTTAAACATGGTCCAAACTGCAGAGCCTGGACATCCCTGAAGAAGCAAGTTGGTCAGAGGACCATAGGACACAGAAGTCTGTGTCTGTGCAGGCAAAGTGAACAAAAGGAAAGAAGTCTTCCTACAACTTGACAAAACAGAGAAGGGGTGGAGGATATGTGAGAAAAAAGGTCCGGAAAGAAGAGGTTCTTTTTTTTTCTAATCAATAACTAGTGTTTTCTCATGTGCCTGTAACAAAAATTCAGAATATAGAAAGTTTGCAAAGTCCAAACTGCCCTGATGTGCTACTGTGCTACTACTAGGAAAGATGTAGGAAGCAGTCTTTTCTAAGGAAAATGAAGGCTGCTAGTGAACCTTATGTATATGGCCTCATTGGTATGGAGCCAAAGTCCTGGTGTCATCAAGTTCAGTGGGAATGGACACTACTGAGAAGTATAGTTTAGGATTTCCTTGTCTTGAATGCATTTGTATAACTTTTGGTAGCTGGCCTCCAGCCAGTGTGGTAAGAATGGATATTCCTACGAACATTTACAATAGAAAATAATGATGACTAATTGTAGTATGATGTTTACATAACTCTCCACAGATCAGTTTTATTTGTATTAAGTCACTGCTTAATATAATTTAGAGATCACATGGCATAAAGTGCTGTTTGTTTGGAACAAAATTTGGATTTTTGTTGTATGCTTCATCCTTTCATAGCCATTCTGAGCGGATTGCCATTGTTCCTTGTTTAGTTTTAAGGCAAATAAGTCTGGTTTTGATCAGCTTTCTCCCTGTTCTTCTGGGGATTTCTGATTGACAGCTACATTCTTTTTGTTGATGAGTATGAATGAAAAATCATCTTAATACATTAAAGTTAGATACAGATTGAGGATAGCTCCACCCATGTTCAAAACAGAGAGATGTTCAAACAACTCTGTTTCAACAGTGTTGAAAATACTCTGCTTCTATCAGGGTGACTGTTCACTTTTTCAAAATAGACTGAAGAGGCTCAAAGTATTTCATTTAACATCTCTTACTTTGCTGAGACTTTGCTGATCAAAATTAATTACTTCTTGCTTGTACAACCAGGTCACCTTAACATTTTCTCAGCTTTGAAGAAACCACACTGAATCAATTCAAAGTAGATAAGATATGCACATGAGCTATTCATCTCTCAAAATGTGTTCTTTCCAAGAGATGGCCATTTGCTTATCAGAGGAAAATCAAAGCTGCTTGTCATCTGAATGTAGCAATGAAAACGTACTCAGCTTAACAAGGAACAGAAACTGTGTATTTGTGATCTGTTTCTCTCTTTTAAAATCTGTTTGATTAGATCTTCTGTTAATGCTAATAAAGCAAATAAAACGCGACTGAAACTTTCCTGATGCAAGCAATACTCGTATTTGCTCTCAGCTTTGCTTTCCTATAGCATGTTGACACTGGAGGCATGGGAATTGTCCATACATTTTGGTAATGGTTATTTCTATACTCGAAGCAGTATTACATTATATGTATTTTCTGAAGTTGTAAAATATGGAATATTCATAAACCACTTCCCTGCATTCATCATCATGTTAGTTGAATGTTTAGAGATGCAAAATCGTAACTATTGCCAAATGAGCACTAATTAACTTCATTCCCCTCTGCATCTCTTTCCTCTTCTGATGGGTGAGGTAATTAATTAATTAACTAATTGAGGGTTATGGGTTTAATATACTTAGAGTCATGGCATGGGTGATGGAATATGCAGCTTGATCTCTGTTGTAAAGTACATAAGGCAAGTCAAACTTACATCGCCTGAGAGATGGAAGGTTGAAGTCCACAGCTAAGAAAAAATGATGGAGGGCAACCTTGAACACCGCTGACTTGCTCCTTGGATGTCTCCAAAGGTTTTGAATCATAGCATATCTTATGTGTCCTCCCCGCTCCACTTACATTTATGTGGCAGACTGTACTGCATCAAAATTACAGTACGCTGTCACACAGCTTTTTACTACAGTGTAAGATGGGATGAGGTTTAGGGAGAAGGCAAAGAGAAACTCATTCTCTCTCAGCTGTATTACTGAGAAGGAAGGTTGTCTCTTTAATGTTAACCAAGTGTTTAGGCAGGTCTCTGCATAGCCATGAAGCCTTGCCACGGGTTGTGGCTTCCTGTATCGTCTCAAATGGTTATGCCTGAGGGGTAGGGGCACTGGCCCTTCACCTCCTCTTTGCTTTTCCTCTAGTATGCCTGCCCTTCTACATGCTACCTTAGTATATTTAACCCTGGTCTTTTTAGAAACAGTTCTTTATTAAGAGCAAGCCTGTTAATGTGCCGTCCAGAACTGTGGCCCTTCCATTTTCCCAGGATAGCTCTGAAGACTCTCTGGACAGGCTTTGTTTTGCACTGTCATCTGAGCCATTCAACATTTCTTTGCACATTGAGGTTTCGTTTTGAATGTTGTTTTGTTTCTGCATTTAAAGCAGAACAATTTTGTAAATAAAGGAAACATTATAGAACTGAATTCATTAAATACTTAAGCTTCTAACTCCTCATCAGGTTTCTAACTTCTTTCTAGAAGCCATAAATACTTTGTTGATCTGGACATTTGCTGGCATATGACCTATGTTCTTTCAGATGGTAAAATTAATAGATTCCTGACTCCCACACCTTGTTTTGGGGGAAGCATAGTTTCCTTTTAACTTTCATTTTCTCAGCTTTGAGAGAATACCTCATTGACGTGACCCATGCTGAATAAATAAAATGAAGAAAACACTTTTTCTGCACTTTCTGAGGAGGCTGAGTCTGTCCGAAGTCAGATTATCGCTTCAGCAAACTGGTTCTAACTCCAGTGGCTTTTTTGTTGGTTGGTTCGTTGGTTGGGGTTTTTTTACTTTCTTTAAAATATTGGTAATAATTACGCACTGCCTGAATCTTAATACGTATGTATTGAAGTAACAATATATTTAAGCTTTAATGTAGGTTGCCATAATTTCACACTTAATTTTAGTTACACTCTTTGTATTTTCAAGAGGAGAAAATAATGTAATTCAATTACACATCATGTTTAATGATAAAATAGTTTTTCCTTAAAAAGAAGTCATCCATTTTTCTCTGCCTTAACATTCATTTGAAACACATGGTTCTTATGCTACTTTAAGTTACAGGTGAAAAAATACAACGAAGGCACATTACTGTCTGTACACTAGTGCTCTTAGGTATAGGAATCTGTTGATCGTTAACTTTGTCGAATTGAACTGTCCCAGTAACAGTCAATTTCAGTGTGCAGCTGGTAAATGTCAAATTGGTTTTGTTTCATTCCAGTGGATGATCACTTTTAAATTAGATCTGTGCCTGTTGTGAAATTTCACATTGTCAAATTACGTTCCTCGAATGCTACACTTTCCAGCCCTCGCTGCTTAATACAGGGCGGCGCTTTCTTTCTCTCTGATGTTCTTAGTGAACTGAAAACCATATACTGTGGAGATCCTCTTTCTAATCATGCTGCAAGTACCTCTCACATTGGGTAAAAAGTTACACCCTCTGCACTTGCTGAAAACCGAAGTCCCTCAGAAGTTCTCCCCGAAACACTGTCACAGATTCCTCAAATCCTGTGAAATGGAAGAAGGCTGTAACTATTCACAGGAGTCACTGGCCAGGTATGGCTGGCACATCAAAGAGAACATGAGTACTGTTCAAAAGTTTTTGCTGCCATTTTGTAGTGCATGTGTTAGATTTACAGGCTGGAGACAGGCTTGAGCATCATTTATAAAATGTCAGATTTTCTTTCTTTCTTTTAACAACTAAACTATCATCAGTCCTTTAACAATTCTCTCTTTTAATCTGAAACCTTTCATTTTAGAGCTATGTATTTCATAGGCTCCTTTGCACATTAACTGGAACCCATGCCTCTTTTTCTCTTACCTACAGCAATAGCATCTTCCAGTTTCATCTTACAATCTAGGAAGTGTTTTATGTCATCACAACATGAGAATTTGAAGAGGCAGTTGTTCTTGTTTTTTATGTGCTTTCCATCATCACATCAGCAGCAGAAACAGAAAAAAAGGAGCTGGTGGATGTGTGCTGGGGGTAAAGATATCCTTTCACTGGGATTTATTTTGCTGAAGCACTGTCCACTTTCATTTCTATAGGGTGGTGAATCTGATGCGCTTGAGCAAACACCCTTGTCCTTGGGCCGGGCAGCTCTCATCATTGAGTAAAATGACTCTGAAGGCTTGGGCAAGTTTTGAGGCTTTTCTGCACTCTCTTACTGTTTGTATATTTCTAGAAGAAGCAACAACAACAACAACAACAAAACCAAGAAACAAGTGGATTCAAGAGAAATGAACCACTTCATCCCCATTGTGGAGACCCCAAATAACACGTGAAGTGGCATAGAAAACTGAGAGGACGGAGTATGCCAGGACCACCCAAAAAGTGACTGAACTTACTTCTTCGTCATGAAGCATGGAGATGTGTGCCCTGGGTAGTCCCTTATGCACTGTGCACACGGGATTTCTTCATAAGTGCTTTCTTTGCTGCTTCATACGTAATTGTCTTTCTTTTCTCTTTTCAAATCAACTGCCAAAATCACCACGCATGCACTAACCTTAAAATGCACATTTCCCATTTAAGCATCACTTGTGATTTTTGAGTGGTCCCTTGTGGTGCATGTTCACTGTTCTCTGTGTAACAAAAGTTCCTTGCAAGTTAGGAACAAAGCTCAAAAAAAGATGTATAAAACTAAGTGGAAATCCAATATTAATAAGAAGATGCTCTCCTGCTGGAAGATGCAGCCAGTGGCATGCCCAGGTACAAATTCAGCTTTAGACTGGACAGTTGGTGTCTGCTGAGTTCAAAGAGCTAGTCCTAGGGAGGAGGTGTGGATGAAAGACCTAGCAGGAACCGGAGCCAGGAAGATATTCCTCGTGTTGGGCCTGCTCCTTTCTACCTCCATCAAGTGTGAGGGTAAGACCAGTGAGTATCTTAACCTTTGCTACTCCTAGGTATCATCTTCCTTTTGTTTGACCTGTATTTAGATTTTAATTTTGCTCCTAATATTTCTGACCTGAAGAGAAGGATATGAGCCTTGCAAGCTCCGTCTACTTTTTCCATCTGTACTAGTTGGCCTGTTAAAAGAAATTCTCTCCCTTCCCACAGACCTCTCTTCGTCTATGTCCTCAGACCATCACAGCTGCTTCAACACTGCAATTACCACTGTGACAGGTATTTGAAAGGGCTTTCAACCAATGACAGACAAGGCAGGTTTTTACAAGGCACTCCTTGGTGACTGTCACTCAGTAGATAAGAAGTGACAATTACTGTAAGATGTCCAAAGCAAGCCTACCATTATCCTATTGCATTGTTCAAATGGTATAGCAAAAGGGTTTATGGTACATTTGCACAGTAAATGAACAGGAGAATACACATAACTGTGGCACAGTAGTGACCAAAAAAAAATTTTTAAGCCTGTTACGCCAGACTTAGTATAAAAAGTGGCTCACAAGTTACACACAGAACTGATTCAATGAGCTGTAAGTTGTCCTCTGGATTCTTCGTTTTTTTGTTTGCTTGTGAAAAATTTGTTTAACTTTTTCCTTGTTGCAGATTCATCTCAGGCAGGGTTTTGTTCTCATCTTACAGTTCATGTATGATATACCAAGAGAGGCAAAATGCCTGTGTTTCTATGAGATGAAGAGAAAGTTTTGCACTTTTTTTAGAACTGATGTAAACAGCCTCTTTAGTACGGTATATTTTTTGTTCCCATCAAAGCTTGTCCTTTAAATGACCTTTGAGAATTCTCCCGCAGATCAGTTACGCACCTAATTAACATTTCTAAAAATCTGGGCAAAAGGTGCAAAGAGTATCTGAGGGTGGATTAGGAAATGCCACCTTTGAGAAATCTGAAAAGGTGTTAGCTCTCTTTCTGTTACAGTTGTACTCCTACTAGCATCATTCAGAAGCCCAACACTTTCTATATGTGTACTGGAATAGCACCCCCCTACAATATGAAGGGGAGTTGCCTAGTAACTTGTGATTTTAGGCCTATTTCAGCTGAAATATATGCAGATGCAAATTACAGCATGCGGTGACATTGATGAAACTCTCTCGAACATCGAGCCCATAAAAATGAATGGTTTGCATTCATCTGTGGCCTTTTTTTATCTTATGACAGGAGAGACACAAGTGATATTCTTAATTCATGTAACTCAAGACAAACTATGGACACAAGATACTGTAGATATTCTTCATTTTATCTGATTGTTCAGACAGTTTCCTAAGAAAAACTGTATGATGGAAGTTGCTTCTGTAACAGCAGAGAAGAGCCTGTCTTTTATTAAGACGTGCTGTATTTCTCAGTAAAGGGAAAAGCATTTCACGCTTTGTTGTTTTGACCAAGGCATGACAATTAATCTGTGGTATGTAGCAGCCAGACAACCAGCTTGTTATATGCCTATCACTTCACTATAGAGCATGCCTGGCAACACAGATACCCTGACTGCAAAATATCACAGGGGCTATTTCTCAGGAATGCAATACTTCTGGCTCATCTTTAACTTAAGACTGCAACAGCTGAAAGTAGTGCATAAGATGTGTAAATACATATCAGAAATACTCTGGTAAGGTAACTAAGCCTATAAATGAAAGTCTATTATTAACAGCAAATTATTAGACTATTGTAGCTGTTAAAGATATGGAAATAGCCCTGCTTCCTTTCTCACTGACCTCAAAAGCTACATTACATTCAAAGTTCTTGAATGATCCTATAATCAACATCCCAATTTTCCAGGCGGCAGGTCAGGGAAAGAAAAACAAGAGGGGTCAGCATACAGAGGGTGATAAAATAATGGGCTAAGCAGCAACTGATCTTGTTCTCCATGTGGTTCAAGAACCACTCTTACCTCAGGGAGTGCCTCTGCTGTGCTGACTCATAAATAAAACTTTTGTTCAGTTTTAGCCAGACTTTCTAATGGAAGAAGACATTTCCAGCCTCATTGACCATATGCCTGCCTGTCTATTTTTGTTGGCATTTCTCCCTCTCTCCATCCCAATAACTGTTTGCAGATTTCAAGCAGGAGCAGTACAGAAGGAGATGTCTGAAAAGTGAGCCAGGGCAGTCCTACAAGTTTTTTGAAACTCAGTGCCTGGGTGGAAGAGAGAGAATGAAATGAGTAAGCCATGGAGGGAACGGTGGGCAGAGAGCTTCGCTGTTATATATCGCTTTTGGCAGTGGCTGTCTGGGTTATAACACCTGCTGCCCTTCATGGCGTGGAGGACAAGGAGGAAGAGGAGAAGAGGGTTGTAGGGAGCTGGGTTTATTTCAAGGAAACTGCTTGAGGGAAAGATTATGGGACAACGCATACAAATCCTTAGAAGATGAAGCTTGCTTAGTTCTAGTTTTCATAGCACAGGTCATTTCATTTCGTCAAATCATTTTAGATAGTGTATATACTTTCTGCTTTAATCTTGCTCATATTTTCTCAGCTTGTGTACTGGGTGCCTTTTGAATCCGCTTTGAATGTAAGCTTGATTACATCAAAAGTAAGTCCTTACAAGTAAAACTTGCATTATACAGGAACATATTTGTAAAAAATGCATTTACATTGCAGGAGAACAAAATACAGCTTCCCTCAGATAGAATCGCTCCTTATTTCAGCTGTAATTTCCAGGGTTTCACTGGCAGTTACTCACATAGCTAATTAATGGCAGTGTTCTTTCATCACGGCTAAAGGGAAGTTTGACTCAAAGCTTATTAACTAGGATGACTCTTTATTTTAATTACAGGGAAAATAGTGTAAGGAACTGTGAGAGATCTCTGTGTCTCCTCTCTTATCAGGCTGCTAGCTCTCACTCACACTTGCAGCTATGGCTTCAAATAAATGCTCTAATCTCGTAAAGGGCTTCTTACTCACACACTAATCATCAGCATAACGGGGAGGCTAAGACTGTCATTGAAAATCACCCATAAAAGGCAATACTGATAGAGTGCTCCCTCAGTAAGTTTGCA
>NW_009214312.1:0-44239 GCF_000690835.1 Fulmarus glacialis
CAACTCTCTGGGCTCGGCCGTCCAGCCACATTTTTAAAAAAATGTGAGTCACAGAAGACATCATCAGATACTGATTTTAGTGGTTGTTTTGGAAATAGCTGCAGACTTGGAATATGCTCTATTCAAAAACGTCGAAGAGGAATCAATAATTTTCCATACTTATCCCTACGAATCTGCAAAGGCTGTAAGGAAGCTTAGCTGCAGTCTCTCTGTAGTAAGTTACTCACATACAGCCGTTACCTCTTTGTCCTGACAGCTCCACACACCACCGGCAAGTATCACCCTTTCAAAGACAACCTGTTAAAATAAGGCTTTTCTGTTACCGCAAGTTATAACCAAAGCTCATTATCACATCGATCCTTCTCTGCTGGAGTCAGACAACAGCAAGAACTTGCACTGACAGCAAAGGAAGGAAGTTCACGCAGGTTCAAAAAAATGGTTTCATTATAAATTTATTTCTTTAAACATGGCCACTTTGAGATTAATGATACTACTTCAGGGAACATGAAAGAATAATAACTTAATTTTAGAAGGAAAACAATCAGGTAAGTCAGGATCTGCTTGTCGAACAGTAAAAGGCCAAACTCCAAGAGGCAATCAATTTTGGCATATGAGGACTAGTATTTTCAAATCCAAAAGTTGGCTTAGTTTTACAGAGGAAGCTGACTGCAACCTTAGCTACCTTTCCATAATGCTGGACTCGGTCGTAACTTAAATGTACAGGAGCATAATGTGAAAAGATTTTTTTTTATTAATTAAAAGTTAACAGCAACAGGCACATATTAAAATGAATATGGCAAAGCCTTTACAAATGGCTTTACGCTGAAGCTGTCTCCCAAAAATGGCTGTTGCAACAAACTGTAAACAGAATTAATAAACAGTCTTTTACAATAATAACAGGGAAATACAAATGAACTAAAAGAAAGCACCAGTTTCTCAAACTAGATTACAGTTGTGCTTACTGTACTTAAAACAATGTAAAACAAATTACAAAAATGGAATGTTCTAAGTTTAAAATTAGTCCTTTAATTTTGTCCTAAAAAACATTTTCTCCTTTTCCCATCAAAAACCCATTAGTGGGTAATGTTTCAGTAGAGGGAGGAATACGTAAACAATGCACGTTTTTTTTTTTTTATTATTTTTCAAATCAAAAACAAATTTGGTCACTTAGCTTTGTGCATAGTTTAAGGCATCTGTAGCAATTTGTTACAGTTTCCTCCCCAATGTGGCTGTTCATGAAATTGTCACATTCTAAAAGAATAAATTAAAAAAACCCAAACAAAAAAAAAAAAACAAAAAACAAAAAATGCTGCCCTTCAAACCCTTCCCAGTACCCTCCCACCCTCCCCCGTCCCAAACATACTCACACACCCACACATACACGCACGCTGCAGCGAAAGGGGCATTTGTACCCTTGTTCTGAAGGACACGCTTCCCATCCCACTTTATTTCAGATTGGCAAATACCCTGAGCTGATTATGGTGTTTAGACATTCCACCTTTTTCTTGCATGTGCAGTTCAAGTGTACAATAGTGAAAACAACATGCGATGTTTCCACTGCAGAATCGCAATGCAGTTCGGACGCTTCCCCCCCACCCCCACCCCTTCCCTTCCCAAATTCAGAAGTGTTTTCCACCGTTAAAAAACTGCATTCCCATATAGCACTGGAGTAAAGCTTGGCTGTGCTCTATGATGAATGCTCAGTTCCCAGTGCACAAACAAAATTATGGCAAATGGGAGGCTTTTCTGGCATCCAAAGAAACAAGAGCTGCGGTCTCAGATTTGATCTTTTTCTTTTAAAAAAGCAAAAAAACCAAGTTAGTGGTTCCTTCACAGCCATGCGCAAAGGTTAAGTCTAGAACCAATAGTTTCAGAGTACATTTGTAAACATCAAGTCTTGCCAGAGGCAGCAGAGGATGGGCACTTCACATTTCCGTATTAAAACAGGGACTGAGTGGAAGGTATGCTTTGAACACATTTATGCAAGTCTTGCTAAATTCCAAGAAAGTGGAACAATCCATCTCAAGTCTTAGATTTGACGACCGTATTCCAGATTTCACCAAAAAACCAAAACCGTGTGGCACAATGAAGCTTTCGTACTGTTCCTTCAAGGCTCGGTCACTGCTGTGCTTTGCATATTCAAGGTTCCGAACGAAAACCAACTGAGGCGTATGCATATTGCTCTATGTTCAGATCTTGCAGTTTAAAAAAATTCTGGTTCAAATGGTCTGTGTCAAAGGAAAACTTGGAAATAAATAATGCTGGCATCATTTTACCATTTTACCAAAACCTGGGGCAGGCAAGTATCTCCTTTAATCCAACCGTGCAGAACCGTGAGAAGAGGCAGTTTTGTCATGAAGATTGAGGTCAGGACAATCGAGGTTCCTGAGGTAATATGTCTGAGTCCATTTCCTCAAAAGCGGGGTCAACATCGTCACCACTGCCAGACTGTTCCCTCTGCACTCCCTTCCAGCTAGCCTTGTTCAGTCCCAGGTGGCCAAGCATTGTCTGCGACAGCCTGGTGTTTGAAAACCGGGCCCATTCCCCAAACAGCGGCTCCACTAAGTAAGTCATAAAACCTTCAAAAACAAGCAAACAAACACATCCAAGTTGAAAAGACAGGAAAAAGACACTCAAACCGAGTATTTAAATAAAATTTAGGAGCAAAAAAATAAACAGTGCATCAGACTATTCTTCTCCAGTGTGCATTTAAAAATTCATTTCAATATTCAGGGCATCTTTACAAAATAATCTCTCAAAATGTAGAAGATTTCACTGGTCAGTCAAAAGAACAGCATTACATTGGATTACAAATTAACCTCCTTTCTTTCACAACAATGACCAAATAAAGGAAAATATTGGAGAACATGGGGGGAGAATATAAACATCAGCAACTAAGTCACACAAACTACTTTAGAAAATTTGTAAAAGACAGATTCTATAACAAATTACCCCATAGACAGTCTGAACTATATTACACAGGAAAAAACCACATTCTTTTCACAATATTAAGCTGATTAAAAATACTGAAAAATAAAAAATCAGAGAAATTTTTAAACAAAAACGCCACAGAACATCAACATACAAACATTTATATACATGTTTGTGTGTATGCGCATCTCCACTTATTTATATTGTCTATTTCCATGAACTAAAAATTCACTACCAAATAAGAATACCAAAATTGAATCTGTCAATTACAGAAATGTTATCATTTTCTAACATTCTAAATTACAACAGTGCAGCTGATTGAACAGATCAGTTTTTGTCTCTTAATTTCAAGCATTAATTCATATGATGTTTGTTAAATTGATTATTTTCTTTACTATGTTTTTAATTGAGTCCCATTCAATCTATATGAACAACTTTATTAAAAAAAACAACTATAAAAAGTCAGCCCTTCTGCTATTTTAAATGCAACTCAAGTTAGCAAAAAATTAATATAATGGCTATTCACGGTTCTCCATCAGATCTCTGCCCACCACCCTTTTTAAGGCTGCATTTAAAAGGAATGCTAACATTCCAGAGAGCTCAACCCAGAGAGCTGGAACCCTGTTGTGGCAACCTCGACGCAAAAGGCACCCGAGACTGCATGGAGAAGGGAATGAACTCTCCTCGTCTTCCCAAACGGGGCACTCAGATGAGGAAAGTTCTGGGCAGCAGCACAGGAAAAGTCAGACAGCTGCGTCCCAAGCTGTGAGAAAACACAGGGGCTTTGGTCTCCAGGACTGTCAGTGCAGCACCTTTCGTAAACACTCAATTCAAGGGAGAAATGTTATATAGCAAGTTGAAAAAAACTGCTCTTTGTAACGAAGTGCTGCCGCACACACACGCAGAGCCCATATAACCTCTAGGTAATGTATCTAAAAGGTACTTTTTTCAAACTGCATCCTGAAAGAAGTCTACTCAAATAAATTGAACTGCAGTTACCAATCTGGATGTTGGCAATAGTTTCCGTCTGTCGGTCACAAAGTGGACTCACACCCAAGTGATACTTTTTTTCAATATCTCCTAAAGAAATAAAAGTATAATACAACTATTAAGTCATCAAGTCCAGACCCAAATGGAATCATCAAACACTGATAGAGGTGAGTTGTGCAAGTTGGTTAACGAGGATGGTATCTTGCAGCAGGTTGAATGCATTTACTTCCCTCCCCTTATCTCCCCCAAAAAAAACCAAGTAGGTCTATCAGTGAGACTAACAGTACTTTGTATTTTTCATCAAACAATAATTATAAAGAAAAAACATCAAATCACGGGTTTCCTGAAGGATTAACACACTTCCTTGCAAAACCTCCTAGACTGCCATAGAAATGACAAATTAAGATTCCCCCCTTAGCAATATGGAAGAAGGCTCAGCCTTCAGAAATTTCTCACTGAAGGCAATTTGTTGTTCTGCTTCCCCATCACCTTTATCTAAGAATAAGCTTCACATGATTAGCACCAAATAAAGCAGTCTGTTCCCCATTTATGGTATCCATGCACAAATTAGCATGTCTCAGGTCAGCTAAACTAGCCTTAAGAAAGGAGAAGCACATTTTATTCTATTATTAAAACAATATAGTAACAATGGAGAGAATCCACTCCATTTTTCAATTAAAAACTTTATTAACTGCTTACATAAGTAAGTAGCCTTAACTGCCTGCTAACTAAAAATCTCCTCCCTAGCTCTTACCTGTTTACCAACACGCCTCACAGCCAAAGTTTAAATATTGAAGATACATGATGAATATATGTAATAATTTACTGAAACCACTAGGTAAATGTAAAGTGAGCATAATCATTCATCTGAAGCACCTTTCAGGCTGAAGAATCTATTGAACCAACCATTCCAGATTCAGATTCTAAGCAGATTCTTCGTTGGGTTTTAGTAACGCCGACCTTTTGCAAGAAGTACAACCCATGAAAGTAAAAAAAAATCCATACCGTACTGTAAATCTCTATTAGTCATAAATATAAATCCCTTTATTTGCAAGCAGCTATGACTCATAGTCGCTCTCTCCACAGCACAAATACATTATGTACAAACAGATACTTCTACTCTTACTTGCCTTGATGGAAGAACTCCTCTGTTACTTTTTCACTCCACTGCTTACTCAGCTCCCATGTCCGACATGGATTACAAATATCAGCACACTTCAAAGCCATCTAGTAAGTCAACATACAGCATTAGGTCACCTCTCCCTCCAACAGAAGCATCTGTAATTATTTATTTCCTGACAGCAGATTATTTTAAGTTTTGTGAATAACAAACCTACCTACCATTTGTGCTTCTCTCTGAAGTTATGTTCTATAATCATACTTAAAAAACGCTTAGGGAACTTCAGATCTCATGATCACCTCTGAGTAATATGGAAATTCAGTCAAGTCAAAGTATTTCAGGGGCACTATATTTAGTATATTCACTCATACAGGAGAAAACAATAAATTCAGAAAAAGAAACATCAAAGTAAGCAAACAGTATTTTGCATTTCTGGCTCTGAAGTTCACATTTATAATCATGGTTTGCACAGGAACTTACCTGTTTGTCCACTTTCTTTTATAGTCCACAATATGAACCTAACAATAAAAATTTCTATAAACCTAAAGGAGACTCTCAAGGCTTTTGTTTTTCAAGCTTGCTAAACCCATCTCTAGCATGGCTGCAAAACTGAATCACAACAACAGTGCTTTCCTTTCCTGAAATAGGTTCTGACAAAGCATTTCACAGTTCTGAGACTGCACTGGAGTCATCAGAAGAACTAAACCTTGTCTTGGAAACACAACTCTCCCTGGTTTAGCAGTTCTAAGTTATCAGACTTACCAATACACAATATCACTTGGGAGAAGTGCCGAGAGGGGGGCAGATTGAAGTAGAGGGAACAACCGTTTTGTAATGAAATGAAATGACTAAAAGATATTTCTACCTCATTTTGAAAGTAGGAGATAGCCTGGAAGAAGTAGTATTTAGCATTTTAAGTAAATTATTTTTGATGCTAAAATGATGTTTTCAAAAACGTTACCAAAAAGATCACCTGTAAAATGAAGTGACGATGATTCGCATTCTCTAAACATAGGTCTCCTCTATCCAAATGGGATCGAAACATGGACAGATACTCATTTTGCTGACTGATGTCTGTGGCAAGAATGAGATCACCTATCTGGCTTTCCATCAGCTGCCTGAAATTAGTGATACCAAACATTCAAAAAGCATAACAAAATTAAGAACAACAGCCATCACTAGATTTACATGTCTTTTTATCATATTCATTATTATATAAATACAAGCTTTATAATCAGCATTTGCACTGAACTGTGTCTTTTTTTTTGTTTTCCCTCTCTGAAAAATTCATACAACATCCATAGAAATATCAGGATGTTTCATTGGCAGCTTTCAGGAAGACTAAAACAGTTTTTAGCTTTTCTTTCCCCCCCTCCCCCTTTTTTTTTCCCCTAAAAATGCAGGAACTAATTGTTTAAAGCTTATTTCTTGTTAAAGTAGGTGAAGAGGGTCTATTTTAAACTACAGCTGTGGTGGCAGAACAAGAAAAGGCTGCCAAGTTTAATCTAAACAGGTGCTTGACTATATGAATACACTTCTTCAGTGTGCTCGCAGTAAATATTATTTTCCAAATATCACATAGCACCATGAACTGCTCTACTCGAACACCATGGTATCCGGGAATTCTTAAAATAGATCACAATCTATGTTTTGTATTCAGAACTGCCATGCAATAATTTAGCTTGTTTTGCAAGGCTGTCTTACTTACGTAACAGCTTACTTACATGTTAAACTAATCTATACTATTTTGTATAAACGTACCTGTTTTCTAATGACATATGTGCAAATAAACCAGACTCTCTCAGCAACCCCACTGCTGATCTCCAGTGATGGTTCTCTAATACTGAGGTATTCTGTGAATGAAAATGGTATTACAGGTATCAGTCAATGACTTTTTCTTAAATTGAAGTTATATATATTCTAAGAGCAGTACCAGACAGTTTCGTTGGGTTTTGGGGATGATGTTTTTCTTTCTTTTTTTCTTTTTTTTTTTCCCCCAAGGAGGTTAAAACTCACAAATCCTGAATACTTTGTTAGCTTGCACTTTTTTTTTAATCCCAGTGGCATGGAAACAATGTCTGGATTCAAACCTACCACTAGCTAAACACATCACAATTTATACTCCTTTTCTGTACTCCTCAAGGCATTCTCCAAACCTGGTTTTAACAAAACAACCGATTTTGTCCTTACCTTATATAAAGTTGCTAAGTAATGGTTTGTTTTAATTAGGAAAGGTTGGTTAACGCCTGGGTGATCCAAATCATGTGTGGCAGCTGCTATTAAGCTGAGCAGAACATCCCATGGAGTTAAAGATTTGGAAAGCTGTAAGATAATAACAAACGTAATTCTGTTAGCAATGCAAGTATGCCCTTAGAAAAAGTGCAAGCGTGTCACATTTTTGTTTTTATTTTTTAGTAATTAAAAGCCAATAGAAACTCAGAGAAAATTTTAATAATGTAAAACTAATATTCCAGTGACTTTTCATGGTATTTCCCCGCGAAAAGCTACAAAATTTCAACAATGGTTTAAGCATTATTCTTTCTGAATGGAAGGTTCAGTCTTAAAAAATGCTGGCACACAAAACGCTACTTTCTGGCTGGTAATGAAGTACTATTTCTAAACGGATCCTGTAAAAGCAGCAAATTCTTAAAATTAGCTCTCCATCTCATTTACCAAGTCTGTCTGTATCTGTCAATTCTGCTTTAAATACAGAGTATGTTTTAAAAAAACATAAAAACCTTTCATCTTAAAAGGAAGAAACTAATGCTCTGGAAGACTTTAGAACTGTTCAGAATGGATTTCTACTCTTACGCAAAACTATATTTCAAAGTCTACCAGGAAAAAACTGAAGGAGGAAAATCTGCCAAAGATACTTTCAAAAAGTATGTGCATGTCGATTAACTCAGCATGAAACTGCACAGACTTATTTTTACTGTTCATAGCTGTTACTACTTCTAGTTGGGAGGTCTGCGAGTTAAACTTGGTAATAAAGTCTAGCTTGCACTAAAACAGAGAGGACAGTTCTGCCTGCACAAAAGTGAAATGCAGCAAACACCCTGCAAGGACAGAAGTTTATATTCCCCGTTGCATTTGCCATCTATCATGCCTCACATGTTTATAATGTACTTTGGTGCAACACAACCAGTAGCTGTATATGTTACTAAAAATACAAAGTCTATACTTGTATCCGAAGCATTACAAAACTTCCATCACGAGTATTAAATAAAAAAATGCTCAGAGCTTCCAAACTGCATGCCATAAAAAAAAGCTCATCACGTATCAGCTCTGATTTGCACCAACAATTGATCTGAGAGCAGCACTGAGAAACTGAGTGGGAGGAGTGGGCAAAGAGCCTCCGAAAAATATCCATGGAGCCAGAACTTACTTGTTTTTACCTCAGAAGCAGAATAAAGAGCTATGCTATTCAAGAGAATACCAGATTGGTGATAATCTGCATCAAGGTAGACAACTTCTCACCTGGCTAGAGAGCACTACAGTTTTCAAGTTAATACAGAAGGACAGGATTTAGCCCTGAAATTGTCTTAAGACATCACTTACAGCAGACTGCCAGCAGTCCAAGTAATAAGAAACAAACATGCAACTAGCTCAGCTCATTAAGGTCTGTCACACTGCCCTTTTTTAGAAAGAAAGGCCAAAGAGAACTCCTGATGTCTTGCTATAAGGTACCTCTAGCAGAAGCATATTATTTATTAACATCAAAGATGAGCAAAGCAAGGGTAAGAACAGTAGTTTCCAGAGGAAAAAATAACAACCAAACAAAAAAACCCCACCACAAACTATGAATACACAGGTTTATTATTGCCAGCTCTGACTCAGGCTATGATTCTATGTAAATGTCTTGGGGCACAGCACTATGTTCAACAGCTGCAATCTTCATCAATTCCCTACTCTGGTTCAACATGAAGTCACACAAGAGACAATGCCAGCTCAGAAGGAAAAAAGAAAAGCATACTGCTAAGCGTGAACCCACAGCCTCAGCAACATGAAGATTCCCTCCCCCACCTTTTTGTGTTCAGAAAGTGGGTTTTGGGGTTGGTTTGTTTTTAATAAAAAGTGTGTGCATATACACATATATGTATATATGTGCACACAATCCATTTATATGTGCACACACACAAATGCATGTATTTCTGTATGCATATGTGATGTAAAAGTGAGAACGGTCCCTTACCTTGGGCTCTTTTAAGTAACAGTGCATGGCCTGAGTCACATCAGCAGCATGAACTGCATTATGATAAGGGTTTTGACTGTGATAATCTTCTTGAACCATAACTGCAGGAAAATAACAAATACCCAAATTTAAATAAAATAGCAATTTTTTCAAGTACCATTTTATATGTCCTTGTTAGGCCCAGAAATATGTAATATCACAAGTTACATACACATAAAAGCGCCAAAGTCAATAAATCATCAGTTGAACTAAGAGCCAGGCATAAAAGATTTTTATATGAAGAAACAGTATTTTCTAAAGAAATCAACTACACGCAAAGTCATCTTTGATGACTGACAAAGTCAGCAAAAATGAAACAACTTGAAATCAATATATCATCTGAGATACTTTGACTTTGAGAACTTCCTAGGAAAGGCTCCCTTTGATAATCTAGCCTGTCTGAATGTTGAGGCAACCTGGAATACAAAATGGAGATGATACTATTTACCAAAGCATCAGGATGACTTCATAGCATGCCTTGAAAACAGACAGGATCAGAGGAATTAGGCACTGCTTTCCTGTCATATGAAGTGCTTTTCTTCCCCCTTCAGGAGAGTGGTCATGGGAAGCCACCTCTACATAGTTTAGGCATCTTCTCATACTTGTACTCAGACAAATTTAAGCCTATATGCAATTTAGAAAAGAATCTCATTTAGATGATGGTCTGACTAACCACTCCTAGATTTAATATTCCCTGTTTAACTTCTTCCTTGCTTTCCTCCTCTTTCCTCCATCTTCCTGGCTGTCTTTAAACATTATAGGTAGAATACTTTAAGGGACATCCACGTTAGCTTGAGTACTACATAGAGTAAAAGAACTATAATGTTAAAAAGGATGGAGGGGGAGAAGATCTGAAGCACAGCAATCAAACTATATTCTGAAGTTTTGCCTGATATGACACATTAGCTCTTTCAAGCAAACCTCAAAAGAACATTTTCCTGTCTGACTATGGTCTGTCAGTCCTTTTCAAACAAACATGCCCACAACCTCTTTTTTTCCTACTCAGTTTACAAGCCAGTACCCTCCATGTAATTGTGACTGTAATGTTAGAACATTAGTGCCATATATTTGTGAAGAGCTGTGGCTCATGAAAAGTCAAAATACTGTAACCATTGCATAATCTCAACAGTACTCCATGCATAGCTGACACCTCATATGAAAAATAATGCAAATAAGCATATTTGGGCTCTATTAACCTGCAGAAGAACTGCCTTTCACCTATCCCTCACATCCAGTGCATGAATGAGGATGTCCTTGGCTTACTCCTCAATTTTTTGTGGCTTCGTAGGCTGGTCCAGCTACCTGAAGTCTACAATTTTCTTAGCTTATTTATTTTAATAAAGCAGACCTAGGACAGTATTTTGATCACGGTTTGCCAGAACTAGAATGGCACAACAACCCTATGTTTCCAGGAACATCGTACTTTGGATTTTCTCTCCCCCTGTTCGGGTCTGGAATAAGAACTTGAAAACACAGAGTAGGAGGAGACAGACCTTCAAGTAACCTTTGGAAGTCACAGAAAGACTGCGTATTTGTATAAACAAACAAACATATAATACACACACACATATATGAGAGAGAGACAGAGAGAGAGAGACAAAATGTTGAGATCCTACTGAGGACTAAGATCAGATTTCTCTCCTTAAAAAGATTCCAGTAAGTTCTCAAATAAAGGGAATTTTGTGTGGCACTATAGACCGCTTGAGCTGTCCTAATCTTCTGGACTTTGATCTTCAGATTAATTTGGACAAGGGTATAAGAGGTAACAAAAGAAAAGAATGAACTGGGTCCATGCTAAGAAGCTGTATTTGGAAGAAAGGTTCCTTGATTGGACAGATGGACTAGGACAGATCTAAGAAATGTTTTTCTTACTGCTATTAAGTAGAAGGCATTAACAAAAATGGAAAAGTGGTGAATTTCAAAGCTAGAATAAAATTTTGCCTTCTTCCAAGTCTAATCTCATTTTAGTGACTTATGGCTTTGAGTAGTCATAGGTAGTTAAGACTATCATTGTCTTTTGATAACCATTTAACTAATCCAGTCATTCCTAACTGGTCTTTCAAGTACTGTCTTTTGCTAAATCTCAACTAACCAGGAAATAAGCGAGATGAGAAAGACAAAACACACTCAGTTACAACTTGAGTAGCTTAAGGCCAGATTTCTATAATAATTTTCTTCACATTCCAATATATCAGTACTCAAGGTCAGCTGATCTACTTTTTTGAAACTGGAAGGAATTGAGGCCACTTTAAAACAACATGAAATGCAAGACAGAACTGAAATTTTTTAGAGCTGAAAGAGAACTAAATAATGAAAACAAAATATTCCCTTATTTGAAAAGGGAGAAAAGCCTTCCAAATGTGATTTCTCCTCTGTTAAATGACAAGCTTTGTAACCACAAAATCGTTTTCTTTGAAACTGTGAAAGCCTGCTAAAAGGGACCAGAAACTTGTTTCTCCTGCTTAGCTAAAAAAAAAAAGCATCCCACTCCACAAAATTAAATAAAAGGTACTGTCACAGAAGAACCAAAGGAAGGAAGTCTCACGCCAGCATCTGTGTCTGTGGTATGGGGATGCAGAAAGCCAGCTCTTTCAGCTGCTAAATGAAAGTACCACTTGGTTTGAATATTCTACATCTATTTCTGTTGAATCATTCCACTGCTCCAGTCCCAAACATTCGAGTAAAATTGTCTTGCGCTCTGTCTATAGAGAAAGTATGCCCACACAGTACCGTGCTTATTTGTAGGAGAGTTTGAGCAAGCAAGAGATAGCATCAAATTGGCACCATTAAATATGGCCAAGCTGGCATGTTCAATACAGTTAGGAAACTATATCATGAACTTTGGAAATTAAGATTAAGAGAGAACTGAAAATCAAAACAAAGAAAGGAGCTGTCTAGCCTTTCCCAATAAAAATGTCACACTGTCAAATATATTCCTGATTATTTAGATTTAGTAAATACAATACAGCATCTGCTACAAAACTACTAAACTTGGTAATGCTTGCTTGGATTTAACATGGAGATTTCTATACTCATGGAAACTTTGAAAGATTGTCTCAATCAATATAATTTAAATCACTGTACAATCTCGACTGCATCAGTACTCTTCAAACCTTATTGCTAAACTGTAACCAGCACTTCAGTTAAGGTATAAAAATGCGGATAAACAGCAATATTCATTATAATAAAAAGCTGTATTTACCCAAAAATCTACGAAGTTTCATCGTATCTAACTGGAAGTGTTCAATTAGTCCATGAAGATTAAACAGATGAAAGGTTAAGCTGACTAGACTGTTTCCTAAAAATAAGATGAAAATACTAATTCATTGGAAGCCATGAAATCAGTGACTCTTTCATAAGAAATGTATTATTTCAAACAAATTGGTCACAAAAATTATACAAGCAAATTTCTCTACACCAATTTTTGATAAATATTTAAATCTTACTGCATGACAAGATTACATTAGCTATCTCCTCTAGTAATCACCAGTGTTTTTGCATAATTATAATGCAGTCACTAATCGTCCACTGTCAACTGATAAGAGGAAAATAAAAGGAACATTAAAAAAGCAACAGGTTTGAACGTGCAAACCTGTTACAACGGTATTCACTTTGTAGTATGTTGCACCATGATTTTTATAAACAGACATACAGTTTAAAACTGAATACAAAAATAACCAGGCGAAGGAAAAAGCCAACCAACACTATCAATTAGTGTACATTGTACATATGCTATCTCTCATTTTCATCATGTATTTTGCTGAACTACTTATTTCACCAAGAACTCAAAGAAAAAGTTTTAAGTTTCTCTCAGAAATGTATACTATTACAAGCTTACAATACATTTTGCCTACTCATAGCTATAATATTACAATCCCTTGCAGTGGTAAAACAAGTAAAACTGTAAGAGACAGAGAAATAGCTTGCAAACGCATTTACTTGAAATAGCTTGCTTATTTACTCTGCAAACAATATGTAGTGGCAGATAACTTAAGTTTTGGTACACAGACTGACAATCTTCATTTAGCAGGAATTAACCTAGCACAGACAGAAACTGAGGTACAAAAGGACAAAAATTTTTGCTATATCTAGCCTACTACTAGGCTTGAAGTACTTGCATGTGCACACCACTTTCTCGCAATAAGATACACAATTCTTCCAACAACATTTACTGAGTAGCTTGTTTGTTACAGGCTCGTCCAGGGCAGTTCATCAAGCAGAGTCTTATATACAGCATTCTCCCCTTACAAATTTTCAAGAACAAGACTGCCTGTTCAAAATGTCCTCCTAAAATGACTAGATTAGGATGCAAAGAGGATGGTATAGAAAGGCTTCCACAATAGAAGCTGTACTGGTAGTATCGAAAATGTATTTGAAAAAAAAGCATATTTAAAAGGTAGAGAAGGCTTCATATAAAAAGGATTATTTCGGATTACTCGCATCTGATAAATTAATTTGATATAAGCTATGCTTACAAACAGGTTAACTTGCACACATAGCTTTTTTTCATTGTTAAGTAGTGTCAAGTTTATCTATCTATATAAGCATTCTATTTGTAAAAATCCTCACCGTTTTCATTTTTATATCCATTTCTGTATTAAATCAAACTGTGAGGATATTACTTTTACACTAGATTAAACCAAGCATCCCTTCAACAAAACGGGATAAAATTATCTTTTGGTGCCATATTTTCCTTTCTGAACTTCATTTCTGTTTCTTTCTGCCAACTTTAAACACTAACTGCATCTCTGCTACCAACTCCATTTGACTGACGTAAAACCTGCAAGAGCTGCCCTCCATTCGCTTCCCATGCTGGCACAAATGTTGCTGTGATGCTGGACTCGCTCATCTCCTCCTTCCATTCTATTCAAAACTCAGCTTCCATTGCTGTGATTATAATACAAAACTTCACCGTACCCACTGCAGCAGCCCTCCCTCCTCCTTTCCAGCACATTTACAGATCTCTCTTCTGTCTGTCCATAGTTAAACAATGCTTTTATCTTTTTTAACCAACTACTTCTGTAGTTCCTACCGCTATTTGTAATGGGTGCACTAAACTAACCATAATATTCTCTTTCTTTTTGTATTTTGTGCAAGCTATGCATACAGCAGCTTCTGTCTGCTCAACTCCTAATTCTCTAGATATTCTATTATATGTCATAATTATAATGCATTCATACCAACGTGCTTTTTTATTGTAAAGTAATAGAACTATTCTACTTAACATCAAATTTATCAGAAAAATATTTGTTCAATATAAATAACCTTTTAGACACAACCATATAAATTACTAGCATTCCATAATTTAAAAAAAAAGACTAAGTTAGCAAAATTATTTGTTAATTTATATCAAATTACTACTTCAAATTACTAAGAGAGAAGAGCAACCTACAAAGTACAAGAAGGGCCTCTTCTACAAATCAATGATTACTATCAGTACTGACAGTAATAGTATTTTAACAGAGTAACCAAGCAAACTAGGATTTAGATTAAAGACTATTAAATCAGAAAGTACTACCTGATGAAATTTGTGCTTTTTAGCGAACAAGGAATCACATACCACAATGTAAGAGCAAGTTAAGTTATGCTAGGAGATAAAACACAAATGAAATAGCGAAAGTAAACTCACCATTTGTCAGTCTATCAAAAAGAAAAATATCAAAATTCCAATTTCCGACCTTCTCCAGCATACACTGAAAGAAAACACAAAAGCTGTCACATTTTTCTCACTATATGCCTATCTTCCCGTAGCCCAGAGGAGTATTTAAGATTAAAGACTGATGCAAGTCTTAGGATTTCTATATACAAAAAACAGTAGTAAAAAAATAATTAAATTTGTCTGATAACTGGAAAATTTTTAAATATATGTTGCAAATTAGAAAACTGAAATAAAGAAGTGTCTTGACCGTACTGGCTTGAGATTTTCCCTTCATCCTTTAGTCAATTTCTTAAAAGAAGTAAAAGTTAAAACAATTAGGTTAAAACCAGAAACAGTATGACAGAATAACGGTGTTCAGACTTCTTCAACTTTTAATTTTTGCAGTGAGCTAGTAATTAATCTGTGTAGTCCTTCACCTCAGAATGTTTATAGAAGAGAAATAATATCTAGATGCTTTACTAGACATATGAGCCAAGCTTTTAATTTCTTTTTTAAGAAACTGGCTTTTGACTTTCCACCTCACCGAACTAGCACTTCTTCACAGCTGTTCCACATGAACTGTTCTTCCAGCAACAGGGATGAACAAGAACAGCAAACAGCACTTGAGCCCTCACTAGAATTCAGCGGTCACAATCCTTGCTACCCCTACCTCTATCAGAAATACCTGCCCAGCATGTTTTACAACGGATACTTGCCTTCTCCTATTCTCATTAGCTTGGTAGAGCTGTTTCGTGATCCAATTACTACGTTCTAGCTTTTCTCCACCAGCCACTAAAACTCAGCTGCCAGAAGAAACAAACAGCATTAACAAGATCTTTCTGCTGTTTAATTAAATGTACATTTTTTTAAATCCATCCTCCAGGTTATCGGGTTCTTCCTACACTGCAGCCTGATTACATGCCATATGGATACATTGCATTATAAGCGTACTCCTTTTCTGCGTCAAGGATCACGAACAAGAAGCTTTACACACAATCATTAAGAAGACACAGCCTTTGGGATCTTGAATAACCTGTACACTTTGCCTGCTCATTCCCCTTCAGCTCTATCCATCCTCTGTCCCCAATTCATTAGCCCTTCATCCAACTAACTATTCTTTTAGTATTGCCTGTCTTCCCAGTATGCTTTACTGCAGCGTGGATATATTAGAGGCATCACACTTTTCTTTTCTAGAAGAATTGCCTACTAAAGAAAAAGTCAGTTTGGCATAATAATCTTCTGATAAATACATTTATGCATTTTATTGAGTTTTCAGTAGTAGTTAGTCACTCTTTCAAATGTTCAGTAATGAGGTTAGACTACAAAGGAAAAGGGGGGGAGTGGTAATAGTTGTCCAGATTGCTCCATTATATTTCTTAAATACAGTTAACATTTTTCTTTCTTCACTTTGTCTTCATTTATTACAGTGCATCGTCCATTCACTAGAGTTATTAAAAAAACTGCTAGCCATATAAGCTCTAGTAAACTTGTGGGACATGAAGGAGTTTGTTAGAAACAAGGAAATTTTGGCTGAACTTTATTGAGATACAGACATATATATATACACACACACACGCACAGAGAGATATAAAAAAATACATGCTTAAAATTCATATTTGGCTGCACTATCTTTCAACATAAGATAGAGTTACATACTAGCGAACATTTTTAAAAACATACTTGAAAAAAATAAAAATCAAGCAACCAACCTTTGCTTGTCCATTATAATCATCATCTAAAATGTTTGAAGAATTTGGAACAGTGATACCACGGAAAAAACGGGAAGATCTTAGGTATCGCTGGAAACTAAGCAACCTTCTCACATTTCTCGCAGACACAGACACCTCGATTTCAGAATTTGCTACAAAAAACAAGAAAATAAATACTCTAATAAACCTTTACAAAAAAAAAAAGACTGTTCAGGGAAGTTTGGTACAACAAAGGCGCTGCAATTTTTTTTTTTATTGGTGTATCAGAAGTTTCAGCCACAGAGATTTTTATTAATAGGGTGTACAGAGCCATGGCTTAGAAAGAAAGTTTTCTATATAAGCATCCTGTGAACACAAACAAATATTTAAATCATAGCTGAAACTTACCTTTTTAAGGAACTTTGTTATTGAAAGGACAGAAATTTATGGAAATTGTGTAAAGACACACACAGTATTCCAAACAAGTTCTTTTTGGACAACTGCTTTCATGTATACACACATCCAATCCATGTCCCTAGCAAATCACATAGATACGTACACCACCAAGAGAATATCAGTAATTGTGTGTTGATACAGAAGCTACAAGTAGGTTTTGAGCACATACAAATAACTTTTACACAGATTTTAAAGCTCAGAAATTCTCTTAACTTTACTAGCAAAGTTTTAAACACACTCAAGTGATTTTGGTGCTTCTGCAGATAACTACGCTCAGAACCTCTCCTCTGCGAAACAAATACCACGTTTACTTTCACAGCAAATGTGATTCCCTTTCCCAATAGAGTGAAAACACTACAGAAAATTGTTTTAGCCTGTTTTTAAAGAGTAATCCAAATATTTTGCTTTACTCTTATTAGGTTAGCTACTTTAGCTATTCAAATGACTGATACTAGCTTATGTTCAATGCCACTTGATATGCTTGAAGTGTTCTAGAAACCTGAAGATCAAACTATGCATTAGCTACAGTTTCTTTGCAACAGGCCAGGTATTTTCATTCTGAAATATTTAAGGCCAAACTTGGCCTTTACTTTCTTTTCAGCAGTACCCCCCAACAGCAATTTTAGATAACCAACAGTTAATCAATAATCTTGACATTCCTGCATTCTGCCTGAAATGACTTATGTTTTTTAAAAAAAAAAAATTATTAAGTAAGGAAGTCAATGCAAACATGCTCTTTTCCAAAAATGCAGATCCTCAAAACCAACATGAGCCCAACTTTGTAGTATAGACCTCTTGCCCTTCCAAGAACAAGGCATATTAGAAATTGGTGAAGTAAGCAGTTACAATTTTTGTTCTTAAAGTCAGTCTAAAATATTGTACAGCGGTAGGTGTGGCCTTATTAACAACCTCAATTAAAAACCTCAATGATTTCTAGTGAAAGCAGTTTAATTCTATGCAAGAATAAATCTTTATCCATATAAATTTTTCTCCCTGCAGAAGTTCCAATGTACTTTGTTCTACATTAACTCATTAATATATTAATTTCCAATCTACACTAATAAAATGCCTCTGAACAGAACTGACAATTGCACAAACATACAATATCTCATCAAATGCAGCAGCATTTCAAATCAGAAATTTGTGCTAACAGAGATTAAATTGACAAAACCGGAATATTCTTTCAGACATGCCCAAAACACTTCATCAAGATACTGAATTTCCTATCAGTTTCAAAGGGCTAACACAGACAACCTCACATGAAATATCTTTCTTCAAGTCACCATAATTAAGGCCAAGGGCACTTCCTCTGGAGACACTGGTACATATATATATATATCTATCTATATATCTATCTATCTCCCAGTTATGTAAGCAGATGTACCACATATGATAAAGGTTGCTTATAAAGCAACAGTCACGCGTACAGCAGGCAAATAAATAAGATTCTGTCATGCTGCATTATTCTACCAATATTTCTAATCACATTTGTTAACATGAGATTACAGTCTGAGCACTGGCAGCCTGCAGAACAGAGAATCAGGGAGCAATACAACTGTTCCTGTTAACAGAGCGTAGGTTCCGGCTAAGAAGATTTTCCCCCCGCACTCTTGATCCAGTCCCTTAAAATCCAAATTTCATAACAGAGGTCATTAGGTTTGAAATAAAATAATATAAAATGGGTATATTTAGGTCATAAAATGATTTAAAATGTCCACAAAGTCACATACAAAATCTAGGAACTTCACTAAATCTCAGTAAAATGAAATTTTTTAAGTAGGAGAAATCAGCACTCTTCTGGAAGCACAGGTAGTTTTCTTGATCATAGGAGTCTTTTACAGATCTATAGTTAACAAAACTACTTCTGTTGTCATGCTACAAGTAAGTCTCACTGTCACAGATGCCACCCATTAATCTTTAGCAGAACAGCAGGTAATACAAGTAAAACAACAGCTTTTTTTCAAAGTGCACAACAGAACACAGAAATGCAGTAATTTGGCAGTATAGGCCTGCGTTCAACCTATATTTGTGTTCATAAGTCATTTGGAGGGGGTTGCACATGTTTTTGCTTCACTATCTTTTCTGATGATGATGTGGGTCCAGAGGCAAATGAATTAGTTTTCTGTGAAGCTGAACAGTCATTACTCTTTACTTTGCAATATGCTATTGAGACATTCATCTTAAAAATATTTTTAAACTCTTTAAATTATTATCAGTTTGTATAGTTTGTAAACCACTATCCTTACACATTAACCCTACTTTTTCTCCCCCTTATTAAAAAAAAAAAGTAAAGAAGAAAAAAAGAAAGCGAAAAGAGTACTGTTCAGCTGATGTAATTCAAACAAACAACAACAAAGCCTACTTCATTCCAGCTTTCCTGGCAGCAATGCTGCTTAATTACAGAATCACAGAACAGCTGAGGGAGGAAAGGACCTCTGGAGGTCATCTGGTCAAACTCCTCCACTCAAGCAGGGCCACCTAGACCACATTGCCCAGGACCACGTCCAGGTGGCTTTTGAAAATCTCCAAGGATGGTGACTCCACAACCTCCCTGGGCAACCTGTGCCTCGGTCCCTCTCACAGTAAAGAAGCATTTCCTGATGTTCAGAGGGAACCTCCTGTGTTTCAATGTGTGCCCTTTGCCTCTGGTCCTGTCACTGGGCACCCCTAGAAAAAGCCTGGCTCTGTCCTCTTTGTACCTTCCCTTCAGATATTTATATACATTGATAAGATTCCCCCGAGCCTTCTCATCTCCAGGCTGAACAGTCCCAGCTCTCTCAGTCTTTCCTCATCAGCCCCTTAATCATCTTCCTGACCCTTCGTTGGACCCTCTCCAGCATGTCCATCTCTTGTGTACTGGGGAGCCCAGACCTGGACACAGCACTCCAGGTGTGGCCCCACCAGTGCTGAATAAAGAGGCAAGATCACCTCACTTGACCTGCTGGCAACACTCCTCCTAATACAGCCCAGGATACTATTAGCCTTCTTTGCCACAAAGGGCACATTGCTGGGTCATGTTCAATTTGGTGTCCACCAGGACCCCCAGGTCGTTTTCTACCAAGCTGCTTTTCAGCTGGTCAGACCCCAGCCTGTGCTGGTGCCTGAGGTTGTTCCTTCCAGGGGCAGGGCTTTGCACTTCCCTTTGAACTACTATTTATTCCACATGTATAGCTCAAGTTAGGTAATAACAGCTTGACCAAATGTCCTATCATTTAGATCTGCAATGCTTAGAATAGCTTCCAAATGAGAAAAGAGATTTTGAGCCCTGCCAGCACTCTGCAGTTCCAGAACACCTGACTGAGCAGGACTGCACCAACCCAAAAAGTAAATTGCTCTCTCTTTAACAGCTGAACATTTGCTACAGGACAATTTAGAATAGGTGAGTCAGATGTGGAGGTTTGACAGGTAATTAATTTAAAAGGGAGGCTGAAAAAGAAAATAGCTAGCTTTCAAGGGCAGGGGGAAGATAGGTTCTTCAGCTGCAGGAACACTGATAGTATCCATGCTTGCAGTTTCCTTTTCCTCACAGATAAATTATTACAAAGGATACAAAAATAAACCACTTTGTGGTTCTGACAGACCAGCAAAGACAAGTTCATGGGACTGGTAAACTGAATGATACAGTTGTGCAATGGAAACTTGGTATTTCCCTCCTGGCACCAGTGGAAAACTTCCCTTTATATGCATGATTAATAAGAGAATGTCAGCCTACCCTCTTCTATCATGAGTCATGAAACGAGATGCTAATTTCAGAGACCCTACAAAAGCAAGGTTCAATAATGTATTTATAACAAAAAGAAGAAGGTGAAGAATGAAGAGTATTACATTTGCTCAAGAAAAAGCATGCTGCAAAAACATCCCTCCTCCAGCACAAATGTCCTTCATTTCATTTGGAGCTTGCAGTGTTCTAAATGCCTTTCTAATATCCAACAGTGACCATTTGCACTTAAGAGATAAGGACAGCTTAAGGACAAATTAGAATTAGAAAATAAATAAATGTATGACATTTACAGTCTTGAGAACTGAAACAGAATGAAAGCAAAGTCAGGATGTTGGGCATGTTAAGAAGGAAGCTACAGCATTCAGAAGTGCCTTCGATGCAAGGAACCAGAAGACCAAAACTGTAGGCCTTTGTGCCTAGTCAACAGCAGCTCTCCCATGACATTCTTCTTCCCTTCTTAACTCTTCACGCCCTACTTAAAGTTAGAATATCACCCGAAGTATTTATTCCTTCCAAGTTACTTTTTTATTAAAATGAGAATATTCTTGTTTCTAAGCATCTTAATTGAGATGCTGGTATAATAAAAAATGCCTCTCTAAAATAAAGAAAAATGGAATAATTCTGCTTATGAGCATCAGATATTTTGCTACTGTTATGCATATACAGCAAGAACATAAAATAATCTAAGTTGTCTTCATGCAACAGATTTAATCTGCATTCCAAGACACTTATTTTACTTCCCACTCCCAATCTTTTAAGTGTGTTGTACTTCGTGAAAACCTAAAAAAAAAATTTATGACATTTCACAGGGATATTAAATATTTATTTTTCTCATGCTGAAATAAAAATACAAAGTAGAGAAAAGACAAGTGACAATCATTTACAATATCATAATATACTGATATATTTATTCTCAGAATTTTTGCATCTTTCGTATAGTAAGGATAGACAACAAAAGGAAGAATGACAACTTAATTATGGTTTGGTTTAATTTTTTATTAATAGAAACCTTAAATCCTAGCAAAATGCTTCAACTTTCTTTTAACACAAAGACTCACAGCCTCTGATGGAGTCTTGGTCGAAACAAGGCTATCCAGCATAAGAACTATACCTCCATTTCTTCCCTGCTACAGCCCAAAAGATAAATAGGAAATTATCCGTGATAAAAATCATTGAATTTTGCTATTACCAATAGAAAGAGCTTAACTGAGGATCTCTGGTATCACTGCCTCTAACAGAAAAAGGAATTTTAAAAAAATATTTGAGAGGATGGATCTTTCTTATGTTTGAACGTGCAACCTGAAGTTTGTGGTGCGTAGGTCCACCAGAGGAGGTTTTTTCCCCCTAAAAAATTCAAGGAAATTTCTTCTTTTCATGGAAGTAATCTCTCACAATTTTTCCATATTAAACCCAACTACACATCTATCATTTTTATACAGCAGATACTATCACCAAACCTGACACAGTATCTGAAAGTAATATACAGATATATATATCTGTAAATATATACATTTGAAAGAAATATACTCAATTTCACATGCCAATTAAAACCATATTTCTAAGGCCTTCTAGGATACAAATCATTTTCTATTTATGAATAATTTGAAAGTATTATCTAGCATTTCACACCACTAGAGGGACCCATAAGCATTCTAATTTCACATCTATTCCCATCAAACCATTAAGAAATGCATTATATTAGATCTGTGCACATTTAAAAAAATGTTATTTAGCTCTTCTTTAAGTTTTCCACTCATGATTTGCATTTTAAAGTACTTTTAAGACATTCAGTACTAAAGTCATATATAAAACTATGATTTCATTTGGAAGATACAATTTCAACAAGGATTTTAAAGTTACATATAAAGACTATTGGTGTCTAAATTACCTTATTATACTTCCTGTCTTCCTTAGAACCACTCTGAAGCCCTGCTTAGCATCACTGTAAGGCACTATACCCCCTCTTCTGCTTAAAAGAAAAAATTAAGCCAGATTGTTTTGTTTTTAATGTATCATATATATGTATTTATGTACACATTCATACATTTTTTTCCAAATAATCATCATCACTGGAAAATAAGTTGTGGGTTAAGGATTAGTTAAATAAACATGGCTTTGCAAGTGTCTTCTGACTCAGTGGAATCGGAAAAATTTGTTAAGTTTCAAGAAACTCTAGAGGTACCACAACTCTAATAAAAACTCTAGTAGTTTTCAACAGATCCTCCCTGGTGGAGGGCAACTGCTAGGCATCACTACCAGCAAAGGTAACTCCTTTCCTGAAGGATCTTAGAGAATGAAATGCTGTCTTAGCAAAGTATAGCGCCACAGAACAGTAGAATAATTTAGGTTGGAAGGGACAGAAGAGACTTCTGGAAGTCCTTTGGTCCAATTCTCTGTGCAAAGCAGAGCTAATTTGAGAGAAATTTTACTCAAAGTGCATTAAATGTCAATTAAATGCCAATTCTCCAATGTCACTGTAAGCCATTAGACAGCAGCAAAAGTGTAAAGAAAACACTGAAAGGTGTCTAAAGGATTCTACTCATATAACGCTCTTGAATTTTGGCTCCTCTTAATATTTCTGTAAACACCTCAGGAAGGATACAAAATTAAGTAAATTGAACAATACCATTCCTATGCTGGGCTGCATAACATTTTGCAATTATCTTAGGACTAGGAAACAGTACATACAAGGCATATTCTTTCATTATTGAACCATAACCCCAACAATCCTGCAGTTGTATACTTTTTTTTTCACCTAAATCCACCCACTGGGCAAGGCAAATCTGTAGCACAGAACAGCACAGTGTGAACTAACAAACCTCACTGAAGCAAAATACTTAGAGGAATATAATCAGAATACACATATATCCCTTACAAAAATGGGTTATGCTGTGTTAATCAAGATACAGATGCTCTTTAAGAACAAGTACACAAAATAATGGTTCAACTCTTTTCCCAAAAGAAGGATAATATATGACAGAACCATCAAGTAATCCTTTTTGGCTGTTTTTCACCCCTAGAAATTAAAGAAAAATTCAAAAGTAACACATCATGGTTGACAGAAAAAGAATATCCCTTAAGAGTCTGTATGTCTGTCAATACAAAAGTCAAACTGGGAGCAGAGATGAAAACAAAAGAATTCTCACATACTTTATGCCAAATTGTCCAGCATAAAAAAGAAAAAGCCTTTCAAAATGAGCTACTTGGAGAAGGAACACATCGGAGAGTTTCAAAAGAAAAAAAAACAGAATGTGGCTGTGTCTTCTTCTAAGGTCAAACTTACCTCGGCAATAAAACACTGAGTGAGCTGTACCAGTGCAAGACTCCAGAGCACACATGCTGTTTTACAGAAACTTGAAAAGAAGAAATTGTAGGTAAAATAACAATCTAGGATAGCAAAAGAAAAAAAATCTGTCCTGTATTCTCAATTGGAAGCTTTTACCCTGAAATTTTCCTTAACCAAGCTCACTTCAAGCTCACTTTTCACTTCAATTTTATCTTCACTGTTTTATTTTGGCCAAAGCTGTATTTAGGACATTTTCTGTGACTTCCCTTTGTGTGACTGCATTCTTCACACTAAACTGGTCAAAATTTCTCTCACATTAAGGAAAACAATTTATTTAAACAATCTAGATTGTGAATAATTAGATGACAATTTCAGAATGCATCCTTCACAGAAAGGCAGCTTTTACAGAAATCTCTGAGTACAAGCTTTTCGCTCCTCAGTGCAGGGAAACAAAATACTTCATTCAACCTATGACCACACAAAAATCTTCTTGCATGACTTTATTCATTGTGAAACTCACCCTTCTTCACAGTAGATTGTTGAACAAGACAGACAATTACTCTTAACCAGATTCAGCCAGGTAATTCCTCTATTTTCTTGAAACAAAAACAGGGCATTCAATTTCATCTGGACTATGCTGATTTTATCTCAACCTCTAGATGGTATTGTCAAAAGCATGATCAGGTGCTGTTACACAAAGATTTCCCAAATTGTTTAAGGCAATCAACTTAGATTTGAACTCTTCTCTCTTCTTTGACTTCTGGCCTCTCACCCAAGGGAATTCACTGTCCAAGGTAAATGTTCTCCAATGATTTGAGTGAAAAACTGGAAAGTTCAAAACAACATTACAAACAGTAGATGCTGACATCTTTGCCAGATCTCAAAGTAGCATACAAAATGTTCCATGAACTGCAATTTCCAAGTAAACAGTCTGAAAGCTGTATACCAAAGACGCTCTGGAATTTCTTCACGTGTTTGCACTCTTAAAGAGAATTAGATTTATCCATCACCTACAAAAGTCACCTAAACTCTTCCTTTCTTTCCTTTCCCTGCTAAAAGGTCTCCATATACAACTAAGGAGAACAACCATCTAAGTTCCCATCACATCGTTTTCTCTCCTATGTGAAGCACTGTACTGTACGCAAGCATCAATTTGATTCAAAATTGAGTCATTCCTAAATGTTTACAGAAACATACTGATTAACTCAAAAAACCTTTCTTCTTTCTAAGATATTTTAACTCGCAGATGTGACATATTCGGTTACCTACAAAACACAAAATAGAGCCACATGTGTTGGCAACATCACCATCTCCCCATAGAAGCATGCTCAGACTAGAGTGGCACGAGAGAATTCTAAAAACCTTTTGACAAGATCTTATCTATTCTGGTGCAGATACAACAGGAAAAGCAAGAAGAAAAAAATGTTTCCTCTCCACAAAACTGAAGTATTCGGTTTTTATCCGGTTCTTCCAGACTATATCCAACAACCCTTTCCTAAAAAGGAAGTTTGAAAGCATTAATTTAAGTTGTATCTGCATAAGACACTTCCCAATATTTTTGCTGTTATTTTAATTATTCACTTTAGCTTCACTTTATTCATTTTGGCTTCACTTCCTCACTATAACATACTGTACACATCACTGAGCACATTCGCTGATTGGGGTTTTTTTCCCAGGTGAAACAGTGAGTGATTGGGGCACATTATATATTCTTTTATTTGTGCATGCTAGAAAATCCTCATAAACATAATCAAAGTTTAAGTGTGTGTGTATGTATATATACACACACATACACACAGACACATGCACATAAAAAATAATAGACACTATTGACAACCTCTCAATAGCAAGAAAACAAAACCTAAAATTTTATTGCTGGTTTGCTATTTCTGAAAAAGGGAATATTTTTATACTGTCATTTACCAATTCTTCTACCAAAGATTTTGTTTTGCAATAGCTTTTATCAACATATTGAATTACTGATTTACTGACTGAATTACTATCTATGATGTCTTGAGTAATGTGAAAAAAAAAATCTAAAAGTAATCATGTTAACTGTAGTCCATTTGTAAACCAGCAGAGAGCAAGAGTGGTTATAACCACTGCAATCACTTTTTCAATAACTTCCCTGAAAACCAAACAGTACATGCTGGGTTGTCAGACTGTAAACTCTCTCCTTGTTACCTGAGGAGTGAAAAGTAGATCCAGTGCTCTATATTCAACTCAATAAAATAGTAAAGTGTATGCAATTTACTGTGCAACTGTGAAATATGTACATCCACTGAACAAAACTAGACTTATATTTAAGGTAAAAATTTACTTCTGAGGAAGAAAGTTATGTGGTTGCTCTCTGCTCTCCAGAAATGGCAGCTTTTAGCTGCTAACTTGAGTTTATGCCCATGGTCCCACATAGACATAATCAACAGACCACAGTAACAGAAAAACTAATTGATGTCCTGATGTTAACCAATTACCAACCAACATGAAGAATACAATCCTGACTTCCCCATTCACCGGGAAGCAGTCTTGTTGAAACAAAAATTTGTTTATTGAACTATTCCTCCTGGCTAGTTCCTGTGATTAGCTATAAAAATGTGACTTCTGCAATAACGGATAATAGAGAAGGAAGACTACCACCCAAACTTAGTTTGATCATCAGTCAAATCCTGCATTTAATAATCCTCAGGTATGACTCCCATACCACCATCTCTAGCAACAACAACAAAGACATTTTTCCAACAATCATTTTAAAATCTAATTTCCTAGAAAGAAGTTACTGTTGAGAATACTTCTAGCCAATTTAGAAACCTGAATATTCATGTGCCAATTACAGAACTCCACGATGAAGATGCAGACACTGAGCTTATAATCCTTAAGAAGAAACAGAATTGGTCTTAAGAACTAAATGCTAACAAACTGTACTTTGGTAAGACTAGTCGAAGTTGCAAGTAAAAATAATGTTATGAAACAGAAGTGATTATTTTAAAAAAAAAAAAAAACCAAAAAACAAAAAAACCCAACAAAATACCTGTAGCTTCCTGAAAATAGAGTAATGCATTTAAAATTCAGTACTCTTCAAACCTACCAATGAAATATTGGGCCTATTAATAAAATATTAGAAAAAGAGAACTGGTCAGCAGATTATTAGCTGGACTCCCTGAAAGAAGTTCAATTTCTTCACAAAACATCATTGACAGAAAAAGAAAATAATGATAAAGAACAAAAGTTAGCTAAGCAAAATACAAAATGGCAATAATGCTTCAACAGTGTGAATGATAGCCAGTATATAAGTCATCTGCAAAACAGGTAAGCAATGATCATTGCAAAATATTTAGAACCACAAAGTAAAGTTAGTGGATAGTCAAAGAAAGTTACAGTGAAACTTTACAAACACCATGAAGGAAGCATATCCATGCATTCAGTATGCGGGGAGGGGGGGGGACACACAAAAGCCAACATTCAGATGGTTTAGTCTGCTTCAGCTGCAGAAGAGACCTTTTTCAGTCCAGTTTTTGCCCCAAGCAAAGAGCAGCCACAGCTGGCTTCTCTCACATGCTTTCTATTGCTCATCCGGGTGAACATTTTTCAGCCATGTAGCTATGTGGCAAAATCCTTCTGGAGTTACCAGGGAGGGCAGGGAGAATATCCTAAAAATGAGGTCAAATCTGATTCCCACAACTTCTCTCTACCTGCAGTCTGATAGTACGATACTAAAACTCTTTTGCTTAAAACAATTAAGGAAACACTGATCAATTAGCATTGCAGAGGAAAAAAAAAAATTTACTCATTAAAAAAACCCCAATTAATAGATAATTAGTGATATGGTGAGAGATGGGGCTAAATTCCCTACTGACTTTGAAAGAAACGCCACAATGTAGCAGGAGTCTGAAGTCAAAGAGCAAGGCTGCAACAGGCCACAATCCTGAAGTGCAAAAAAAATCTGACTATAATACGGCAACTCTGAAAACTACCACAGCAGCTGACTCGAGAGGCAACTTATAGCCAAAGAATTTTTTGGGCCTCCTAGCAACATTCTTTGCTGTCATCAGACACCACAGTTGATGTTGCTAAAAGTTGGTGCCTGTGCCTGAACAAGTAGGGACAAGAAGAAAGGGTGTGAAAATCCTTTTCCTGATTAGTCATGATCTGCCTGATGCACAATCATCAGGATGGAAAGCGTGATGAGTACCACAGAAAATACAGTTAATTTGACAACAGCAATAATATATGTGACTGCCTTTTAACAGGTAGTTCTTTTAATACTTCTGTTAGTATTTTCCCGTACCAGCATAAAATGCCACATACACACACATATACATACACAAAAAGACATAGTTACGTAATTCATAAATCGCATGCTATTTCTACAGAGAATTTTTATTATACTCAATAGAATTATCAGGACTTGAGATGGAATTCTTATCCTCTATTGAAAAAAATCAATATAGCGTACTCTTCAAACTTTGTTTTCTCACCTATTTTATGATACTAACTTTTGAATGAAATTAAGAGTCTAAGAGTTTTAAATTTAAGTAATGCGCTACTTTTAAAAAGAGTAACTTCAGTTAAGACCAGAATATTAATTAGACCAGTTTCTGCCACTCATTTTTATTAATAAGGTAATTACAACAACCACACTTGTTACCATGAAATAAGTTTTTCTAAATCTCTCCATTGCATTCAGAATACTCGGAATTGTGCTGATACAATGTTGGTATAGATATTTTATGACACTTAATATTATTAGCATAATTTAATTAAGACTTAAATCCCCTGCTCTTTTGCTGCATACTGGTTTGGTGGTTACTGAATCTTTTATATTACAACTACTGACATATTTAGTTATAACAATACAGATGTAGAGAAAAAAGTGAAATTATCCAAAAATATTATTCTTGTAACACTTCTGAGGAAAAAATGTTTCCTAAAACACATAATAAAAAAAGTTTAGTTTGCTGTTTTCTTATAACACTGTAATTTTTATTTAAGATTTGTCTATGTCCAAAAAATTTAAGTCCTAGCTACATGTTTGAGTAAATATAATGTTAATTGATTATGACGAGGTCAAGAATATTGACATCTACTAATTCTCTTCAAACATTATCCTGGACCAGTCCCTTCTGCTTTATAAAAGCAGGAAAGCATTCTTCTCAACTGATTGAGTCTGCCAAGTAAGAACTCGGCACACACATCAGTAGCTGTATATAAGATAGTCTTCATTTCCATCGAGATTCAGAGCTAAATTTGATGAGTTTAAACTGTATTTTTAAAAAACAAAAATTTAGCAATGAAGATTTTCCTCTTCTGTTTTTGTAATGAAGTAGCATGAAAGATTTTCCTGAGAAGTATAAAAAATGGTCTTGCTATATAAGCTGCTAACTTTATTTTTAGAGGCTCAGTAGTTAAAATTAATGGAAGCCTTTGTTTATTTGTCATTTATCTGCTTTTTAAATACTTACAGTGAAAAATACGGAAATCAATGTATGGATGAGAACCTCTTCTCTCTGTTTCAAATCCTGCCCGACTTCTTACTCGCACATCTCCTAGAAACAGGGTCAAGAGTGAAATAAAAGTGTGGAAGAGTGGCAGAGATAAAATGCAAATGAACATAGCCTGGAGGGGTAAAGATTCATGTACTTAATGGAGGAGGGTTATTCAAACAATAGGCCTACTTCAATGCTTTTTGTTTTAAAGGTGAAATTCAAAACAAAGTTTGAAGACTTGTTAAACATGCAATTGCATGCTTTCTTGTCAAAACCTCTCCTGCCTAAGCATACGTTGCCAGAAGCATGTGATAAGCATTCAAATGAAATTAGGAACAGCTTGCTACACCAGTATGGTAAAAATGCACCTTAATATGACAGGAAACAAGAACATTAAAAGTTGATTTGTTCCTCAGTAACACACATAAAACGATAACATTTTGTATAATACAAAAAAGGTTCAGCTTCTAGAAATGGTAGCTTTTAGCAAATAAGCTAGTTAAAATATGGTTTTATATTACATAATAGAATATTTTCCCACTAGCATTTACTTACTTGTGCTCAGCTGTTTGAATATTACACAAGAGCCTATTAAAATACCAAAACTCAGTATTAAAATTTTATCAAACTATTTTGCACTGCAATTAGCTTCAACCTGAATCTTTTAACATGCTAGTTGATTTCTACTTATGCATTTTACCAACTGAAAGCTGATCAGTATTCTTTCGTTAGGTATTTGTATGCATTAATGTAAGTAGTTCACCTGGATTAAAATTAACTTAAAATCCTTTAGCAATTACAAATTTGGGCAAACCTTTGAGGATCAAATGCAATAGTGTTTCCCTCCTCAAATCCTAAAAAGTGAAATTTAAGATGTGAAAATGTTCTGGTTTCTAATTGTGAAAATCCTTCAGGCGTAGCATTCTCCTCTCCTCAAACACAGTGATTTTCATATGAATCAAAACTAAGTATTTAACATTAAAAACTAAGACTGATTTTATAAGAACAAAATAAAAATATAGCTATTTCTTTCCAGCAACTGATAACATCTTGAGAGTGGTTTTTCCTTTTCTTCTCCAACTTGCTAATTTGTTATGCTGAAGCATGCAACTTGTCAGAAAATAGCTAAAGATACTGACTAAAACTTCAGTAATATACTTTTAATACTTAACAGGTATCTTTCTAGAGATGCATGTCTATAAACACTGACATATCTATAGTGACACAGTTAACATGAATTATCTTGTGAGGCACGGTGGAAGGACCACAAAAAGATAAGTAGGCCCAGGGATCCCCAAATAATGAGTCTAAAGTTTACATATCAGTAAAAACATACCAAATACATGTGGTTTTCAGTTATTACTCCTTTTGTTTTTTTGAAACTGAAAACCTTAATAGAGCTGCAAGGGAAAGTAACCCAATTACTACCTGTAAATATTATTTTTCAGACCATTGACAATATATTACTTATAAAGGTTTCAAGCAGTCATCTGAGCAGAGTGCAAGAGGCTTGCCTTGTTCCAGGCAATACAGAGGCAGCAAATTGTAGAACTCTTCTGTTAGGCATAAGCAACTGGTGAATTTTAGTTACAAAATAAATTAATAAAAAGGAAAAAGGGAGGAAATTTTGGAAAAGAGGAGGCAAATGCATTAGTAGCTGTTTATGAAAATATCAGTTTACACGGAGGAAAATGCAACTTTCATTACCTTTCACTCATATTTATCTGGGAAATCAGTCATAGCTAGAGCTGTGTGAATGAGTTCACCAGCTGAATTAAAAGAAAAAGTTTTTTTTAGTTGAGTGAATTTTTTACAGAAATGGTGATACGACTTTTGTGAATTAATTATATTTAGTTTTCAAGGCAGTCTTAACTTTCAAAATTTATCAAACATAACGTGAATTATCAAATAGTTTCAGTCAGTGTACAACTACATTTTGGTGAACAATTTACTTTTCCTTTTCTTGACACATTGAACAAGTTCACAGAAAAATACCCGAAGACTAACATGGAATTCTGCAAATAACAAAAAAAGCAAGTTCATCTGATAAATGATATCCAGAAAATTTCTCTCTGCTTTGTTCTTTATTTACTAGTACCTAGTCTAACACCATAGATAGAATAACAGTATCCCTGTTACCCTTGAAATGCCTGCAATGTTGCAGATTTTGAGTAGGAAAACAAGCAAAACCGTCTACAAGTGAAATGCAGAAGTGCAACTAACTACATTGCTTTTAACAGGAATTATTAAATGTCTATTTACAGAATAGTTAGCCAAAAGAAGAAATTATATACTAAAAATGCACTAAAAACTATTAAAAAGGCGATTGGAATAAGATAAAGGTAAAATGAGGGTATTTACTGGCATATGGATGAAATGAGAAAGGAAAGCAAAATATTTTCATTAAGTAGTTGTTAAACAAAATTCTCTCTCCTTGATCGTGGCAGAAGCAGAGCGTATTTTGTTAAGAATCAAGATCTCAACAATGGATGATTTTTTTTAATATTCTGGAAGAAGATATTACTTCTACAGGACTGGAATTTATCACAGTAAACAAAGTAGAAATTCCTATTGGGCCAAAACGAAGACAGAAGAGCCGTCTCCATTATCATTGTACAGAACTACTGCATTTTTCAAGATTTCAGACAGTAAATGTACTTGGAAAAAATTGGTACAAGTGGAATTTGAAGATACCATACATCCATCTGAAGTTTCTATGTATACAGAAGCATAAAAAGGAATAGCATCAAAGTGGCTGCATATTAGCACATTATGAAATGATGTGCTATTATCACAGTGAAACTAATCTCTATTGCATATGTATAGTTAGTCCCAAAACATCCAGAAATACTGGACCATCGTTATGCATTCACTGTTCAGTTAATCTGACCTGCAAAGATCAATAGATCCCAAATGCACCCGCTTCATTGTGCTTGCACACAACATAACGTATTTGCATCGATTTGCCTGGGACATCCTGCACAAGTTTTTGGTAACCCTATGACTCTGAAATGATACAGAATTTAATTTTAACAAAGAGACATATTTATCATCACAGGTAACTTAAAAAAAGGCACAAGACATTTCAGATTTAAGATTATTTTTATCAGACAAAAGGACACTGTTACATTATTCCTTCAAACAGCAACAGAAGTCCAACCTCAGAGCCAATCATTTTTACGGTAGCTGAAAGATAATTAAAATTCAACACCTACACCAAAAGAACTTATGAATAATTTTCATTTATTTAGGCCTTTTAAAAAAATATCAAACTGGTTACAAAATCTTTTGAAACCATCAGATCACACCGTTTGCTTATAGGTAAATTTCCTTGAGGGGGCAGAAGCAATAGCAAGCTGACTGTTTTTATCTTAAGTGTCTCTTCTTTAGCCACTTTAACCACTCTGAAAAGACTCCTCTGTTTCCTTAGGGGAACACATTCAAGTCCAGCATCTTAATGACAGTGGACTTCCAGGACCAATTTTTTTCCTCTTTGAGAGTTTCTGTGAATCCAAAGAATGAAGAGAAAGATTTAAAAAACGTGAAGCCTTCCTTTCAAAATCTGATTTTGTGCACAATCATGACAAAATATCTGTTGGCTGAGTATTTAACTAGATTTTTTTCCAGAATAGTTCTACGTGACGGGGATTGCTTGCATTTTCAAGACAAAGGCCATACAGGCAGAAAACTCATTGAAGACTGAATAAATAGTGGGAGAAGGAATGCAAGAGGGAGGTTTGCAGCTACCACTGAAAACTGAAAAGTAATCAGGACTGTAACAAAACTTACCTTGAGACAGATGGTTTTTCCTACCCCTCTCTCAGATTCCTGCTCACACCGCAAGGACAGCTCTGATACTTACGAGGCAGCTGAAATGCCACAGCTGACATCCCTGCGCGTTAGGGTTACACAGCACATACTTCGTGCTACCCTAATACTCCAATGTGGCACAGTAACAATGCAGCAGCTGCTTGGGGAGCTGAGGCCTTCTGGAGCAGGGGCAGAAATCTCAGAGATCACGGAGGACAGCTGGGAGCAGAAATTACGACAGCCACCTCAAGGTAAGCCACCCAAGTCAAAGCCATGAAGTTGTGAAGAGCAGGATTTCCAGAAAGAATTACTAGCTTCACAGATTAAAGTTCCTATTAAATTTGTTGGAGAAACAGATGACAGGTCAGCCGAATATGCCAGAATTAAACCAAAAGGAATACAACATAACAACCACTACCGGAGAAGAGCGCGCACCTGCATTACACTATAGCTTGCTTCCACTGTTTCCTATTTGAAGTGATCAAGACCTCTAAAGGCGGGTAAAATGCTCCAGTTTTAGTTGAGAGGTGCATGCTCACCAATACAAGCAGTCAGTGCCCCACTCTTTCTACCCCATGCACAGTAGCAAAACTTTCAGGCAATATAAAACAACAAGAAAAAGAAACCAGAAAAGCAAAGAAGAGAAAAATCAGGAAAGTATCAAGATTACACAGAAGCACTTACAAGAAATTTTGGGAATTCCTCACAGTTGCTGAGAGAAGTAGCTGACTGAGGTGATGCAGATATATTAGCCCTTCCAAGGTCTTAAAAGAAAAACTCTACAATGCTGCATCTGTATCTATATTTTAAATAAGCCACTCAGGAGTGGCTTAGTGTATATTTTGGGAATGGGGTATGACAGATGAGTCATAAGAGTCAACGCTGTTTGTTTATATTGACACTGATGAAGACAGTTAAGAGTTGTTTATTTTGTGTGCCCCTGTAATTTGATCTTTTAAATTGAACCTGGAAACACTGCCGTACCACAGGAATTTCTATTTACTTGGAGCAAATGAATTTCCGTTGGATTCCCATTGGAACAGCCTGAAAACGTTAAAGGAAGCAACCCCACAGCCAGCACACCTAAACAGAGGCAGAGGGAGGTGTTCTAGATACCCTTAGCTTTATATTTTTGGTCTGCTAAAATAAACACCTTATCAAGGTACATTTTATTAGTAGATGTAGTCTGTTTGGAATAATAACCAACCAAGTACAAGTCAAAATGTCTCATGACTGTGCCTAACTTGCCGTTAAGTCACAGCTAAGGATTCCTTACAGCTTACTCTGCTAAAATGTATTAAGATAAATAAATAAATAAACCCAAAACCAAAACCCTCACAATACAGTACGGGAAATGCGATACTTCACATTTCTCGCAAAAAATTCAAATTAAATATATTCATTCTTGAATCTATTCTGATATGAATGTTTCTATATACCGACGCGTCCAACTGTTCAGCTTTCAGGCTGGTCTTTTTTACAGTCCATTTACGAATACAACAGTAATAAATCTGTAAATAGTTACTAATTTGTACAGAACAGTGTACAGTACAGTGTACATAACATTCGGGAAAACAAAGTGATCACCAACAAGTAAGAAAGTAATACAATACTGATTCAAACATCCAATGAGCAATTTTTTGTTTGCTTGTTGGTACCCTCCTCCCCCCAGCCAAAGTTAGAAGAGGTCAATCCTTTAAAAGACTTACTGCCTCTGAATAGCTAGCAACATCGAACAGCAACGAATGCCAGCAAGAGTTATGCTATTCATAACAAGCACGAGTCACATGGTCTAATAACTAATTCCAATGAGAGAACAAGTGAAAATTTAATTTACTTAACATCACTTTCTGAATATATTCCGTCTGCCTATGAGAATAATCAAAGAACGATTTCAAAACAAATTAGATTTTTCCCTCAGTTCAGGTATATCTACCAGGAACGACAGGAAGTCATGCTTTGCTTTCCTCTAGATTTACTTGAGCATTATCACAAACCCTTCTGCAGAAATGATGGGCCTAACTACTTCCTGGTACAGTTAAACTTCCAAAGCAGCAAAAGAAATCAGATTATTCTCCCCAGAAATTAATTATTTTCTTACAACCTGAGTTCCTATCACTAGCAGGTTAATTTTAAAAAGATAAAAACACAGACATATACTTACAGTACCTTTAATTCAAGCATATCAGTGCATTTTGAAAATAAATTAATACATATTTCCCCTGTTGTGGAATTAAAAGTAGGATTTTGAAGCAGGAAAAAAAATGTATTTTCTAGTTACAGCACCAAATAAATTTAGTTTAAAAAGAAGTATCACAAAATCAAGGAAACTAAACTACCTCAGGCCTTAATTTACTTTCTTATTCTTATGACTAGAACAGAAAAATCACATTTTGAAGAATTCTAGTGTTCATCTTGCAAAAAGGATGATTAAAAATGAAAAAAGTTATTTTAACTTTTGAAAATGAAATAAACCTATTTCCAACAACCACAAAAAACCCAACAGCTTTTTCAATAAACATTTAGAAGCCAGCATCTTCTGTCCTCCTCCTCTTAACAAATCTCCAAAGTAATTACATTCTCTTATCAAAAATCCTTCAGTAGACAGTCAGTGCTATAGTATTAACAACTTCACAAACTTAAAAAAATCAAAATAATTGAAAAGCAAAAATGCGAATATGCTGAGTCAAAATTGGATTTATATACACATACGCATGCGTATGCCTACATATGTAGGTTATGACTATACACACACGTACACATGCATATACCTTACAACTTTAAGTTCATAGACAACACAGTTATGAATTTCTGGGGACTTTAATATATACAACTAAATTGAAAAGACTCAGGGCTTAAAAAGACATGTTCTGGCTGATTTAGTTAGAGCCGGTTAAGAATTTATAATCCCTAGCTGTTGATGTTCATTGAGCCGTGCGAGACATCATGCAAGCATTCATAGTCCATTTCAACACAAAATCATAGCTCAAGATGGCTTAAATTAAGTGGCATAATTTTGCAGTGAAACAGAGCATATACACAGTCCCCATGCTATCTGCACCACCACCAGCCTCCAGAAGAGGTGCGGGAAGGACTGAAGAGCTTTGCATCTTTCTCCTCTCAACGACTGACCTGAACTCCTTCGATGCACTCACTATCACAGAAGGTCTCCCCCAGATGCTTACCCCTCCCCATACTGCTCTTTCATTTTAATTCGGCTTTACCCTTTATCTAGTTGCTACTCTGGAAACACTCTTCAGTAAGTTGACTAAACTACTGGCCCTGTCTTGTGCCCTTTCCCTTCTCAAGTCAGCTTCTAGGATTAATAAGAAAAGTATTGTCTAAAATCATATCATTATTTTAAGAACACCTTGAGCATTTCATAGCCTCAGTATTGAAGTTTTTAATAGTGTGGTAACTCTCACACAAATGTTCTCTAAGCTACAGTTTTAACCAGAAGGATACCACGCAGAGGTGATAAATTCCATCACAGAAATAAAGATCAATCATGAGTCACTTGGAAAACTTAACTTCTACCAAACATGTTACATTAATTATAAGAACTTTTTTTTGTTTTAAATATAGGAGTAAAACATCTAACACAATGGTTAACTCAGGAAAAAAAAAAGAAAAAAGGCAAACAATCAAAAAACCCAAGTCAACACAAAAGAACCCAAACTCTTCTAAAGAATCTAACCAGAATATTATCCAGAAGAAAGGGAATGATAAGTTTAAGAATTCAACACTCAAATATTAAAACAAAAAAAAAATTTAAATCAATCACAAACATTAGAACTTTGCAATATAGAAACTGGTATGCTTACCTAGCATACGAATGTACAACGCAGTCTGATCAGAGCTGTCATAGGAAATTGCTCCACGTCTCTGCAAAAAAATAAAAAGGTATATTTTATGCAAGTTAGAACGGAATCATTTTTAAATTGAAACAAATAAAGTAATCAATTGTTCATTTCCAATTTAACTCTCAAAATTAATTTTGGAAATTTGAAAATGCATCTTTCAAATAGATATATACTGATTTTGTTTTAGGAGGGGACAAAGGAAGGACAGGAATTGGTAGCGAAGAGATTATGAAAAACAGGACCAGAGTGTGGAAAAAAATACCCCCCCTAAATTTCTTTCCAGATGCTCCTCAATCATTCCTCACAATAAAAAAGACATAGAACAAGATTAAGCAGACACAAAAAAATTGTGCTCCTCATAGCCTCTAGAATGTAATACCTAACTTAAAACAAATACTTGCAGTTCCTGGTTTATTTATTTACTTTTACCTGTGGGGTATTTCCATCTTTCAAAACTAGAAGTAGTTTTAAAAGAAGTAAAAGAACTCAAATGACACCACTACTGCAGTCCTAGAAATTCAACCTATATTCTGCAAGGGCAGGACTTGGCTGCCACATGCTACTTTCATTCCATCCCGTACTTTCTATAGGTAAACCAAGGTCCCACTGAAGCAGGATGTAATACATAAAGGTATTTGAAAGAAGATAAGCAAGTGGTATTTCACATTTGATAATAAAAGTTTAAAAGAGTCACCAAGCTATCTGTGCACGACATTGAGATACTCCCATGCAGGCTGTATTTCTTACCTACACAAAATATGTATGTTCCATACATATTCAGCTAATGCAGTAATAGTTATAATCCAGGAAGTGTGGTACACTGGTCCTCTAATAGCTAAAAACTGGGGGAATGTTCTCATAGTTACACAACACTGGCATCATGTAGTCTTCAAAGTTCAGCGCGACCTAGCACCCAGCCTCATGCCTTGCCTTTACTGTATTTTCACCATCTTCTGCCACTTCCTAGGGCCTTCATTAGTGTTATTGCTTAACCCTAGGATCAGAGGATCACCTTCACAATCATACTTCAATTTTGCCAGTTCACATTTGTTTTTTAAAGAAGTAAGATTTTTTTTGTATGCATGCGCATTAAAAACTCCTATGACCTTTCCGTGTCCACCACATTTCTTATTTACACTGAGAACACTGAAGTCCTGGGTGCCACAAAGGGCTATCATACCCCTTTGAGAACTTCAGATAAAAGCCAACCTATAGGTGAATGCAGTCACCCATTTTTTCCTCTGTGTAGCAGGAACAACACTACACCAGGGACACACAACAGTCTGAAAATACACAAGTTCAGAAGATGGGAAACCAAACCATGTTAGGAAACAGGACAGAAAAACAGATATTGGACAGGGAGAAGAATTCTAAAAGAAAGAAAAAGAGATAAAGAAACAAATCACTTGGAAGGGGAAAAAAGGCAAAATTGCTTATAAACATCTATCTACAGAACAAATTGAATGCACACAAAGGAAGACTCGAGACTAATAACCTCCATCAGCATGATTTGTACAACTGATGTGTTGACTCAAACCCAGAAGTTACACTTAATTGTTTTAATATTTTTTCATGTTAAAACAAGAAAAAACCTTACACTTGAAATCAGAAAAGTTTTTCCAAAGGTAAGTTTAATATTTAATTACATAAATGACCAAAGACCTAGCTCCAAATGGGGTCCAATTACAGTAGCTGTTGTAAAGACTACAAGGAAGAACTCCCTGTACTGCACTTTTCTGTTGTCTTAGCTTTTGTTCTGTATTTCCTTGGAAGATCATAAGCCATGCAAATAACCCTTCCCTTGAAATATGTTTGTACAGCATTTCTCACAGCAATATGCCCGTCCTGATGGGAAAGGCAGCAATGCATCTCATCAGCCAAAAAATGATGCTGATTTTCCACTAACATTTTCAAATTTCTTCATATAACCTACCTTTGAATTTCAGCAAATCTCAGCTGAATATATTTTCAGTTGCCTGGAACATTTCATATCACTGACTAGGCACAATCAGTGATGTAATTTAGTGCTAACTTGCAATTTGCACCTGTCTATCACAGATTTCTGGATACGTCCAGTACAGTTCTGTAATCTAATACAGGAGGAAGCTAAGCACACATGCAGCTAGAAGAACCATGCCCAAATGGAGCATTAGTCTCTGAGAAGGAAAACAATATGCAAAAATTTACTGAAAAATAAACCCTTTTGATATGTTGATTCTAAAATATTACTTGCTCTCAAAAATCTAAAATACTATTTGCTGGATAAATTAGTACATCCACGTATGATATCAAACACAAAGCACACTTTTAAAAACGTAAACCAATTGCTTATACAAACTAGTGATTTCGTTCTGCAAGGACTCTGAAAGATCTCGTAGGAATCTTTGAACAATCAAATCCTTTTAAAATTACCTTTCAAAATTTGGTTTCCTAAGGAAAAAGAGAATTTATTGTGTAAACCCTACTAATAATACTTGAAAAGTAGTAGGACAATTTCAGCTAATTTTGCTAAAAGGGTAGAGGTCTTAAACATACTTCATTCATTGAAATTTGTTAAATAAAATAGGTAAGAGGAAAACACTCATTAGCAAGTTCCCCCAAGGAACAGATACAGCGTGGGTGATGAGTGGTCAGACCTTGCAAATAAGTGAGGTACGGACAGTTAGGAGCACGGTGGTAGGCAGTCAGAGACAGAGGAGGGAGCTAATGGTACAGAGGTTTTAAGCAACTTGTGATAGGTAGGTAAATTAAATAATATTACGCTCATCCAGCCATGGATTGCTTTGTGTCAGCTCACGCTCTGAATAGGTAACAGACTACATACCGTACGTTGAGGTATATGACCTATTTTCCCACTTCAAATAATACTGTCAGCATATTTGTTATACTACCCCCTACACTGTCTAGAAAAATACACAAAAAAAAGCGAAGAGAGAAGTAATTTTATCCACCCTGCCTGTGGTTAAGACACCCTGCCCAGATCCCACTTTTTAAATCCAGCAAACAGAAAGACCAGATTTAATGCATCAGCTTCTACTGATATGTGAACTGTCATGCACAGCAAATTTGTAAGTGGAAAGACAAATACGTCTTGAAGAGCTGAAGTTTCTGTAAAGCACTCAACAGTTCAAACAATTTAATCACCAGGATTCTACCCTTGATGACCACCAAAAATGCATCCTCCCTCATTGCTAATCAAAGGCCCACTCTCACACCAAGACATCAAGACTATACTTACGCTAAAAATTTACCTTACTTACACAGTCGAGATGACTGTAGCATACACTGTACTAGCCTACTTAAAAACCTTGGCTAAAAACTTCATGGACAGAGCTTGACTTCTGGCACTTCAAAATATCATGTCATTGTTAATGTCAACACATTTAGCATAAAATTTTATTTCTAGATCTCTGCCACCTCTTTGGTCTATCTGAAGCTTTGTACCTGTTAACGACCGTAAAGCATATTGAACTCCTTGACCCTCTGTACAAATCTCAAACAAATAAGCATCGTTCCAAGACGCAGATAGAATTACTAGTGCTCAAACTGAAGACAATCCTAATGTGTTTAGGCAGGTTGCCTTTTCAAGCACAAGGACAACTTGGTCCGGTGGGAATATCTGCTGGACTTCAAGTGATTCAACAAATTCCTCAAATCATGAGGTGAGGTTCTTAACCACCCCGCTCCCTTCCAGACCTGAGCGCAGCCATCTGGACTGGGTGGGCTGTTTTGTTTCAGCAGTGAAGACAGATGTCAGAAAGATGACTGCGAAGGATTGTTTACACTGGACTTCCACTTTGAAAACCTCACCTTAAATTTCAGTTTCATATTACAGTGTCATTTATTCTTCCAAAGGACAATACAGTAAGAAAAGCTTTCATTTCTCCTCTCTTTTGTCACATCTTTATGGAAAGTGAATGGAAGAAGTTCAAATGAAAGCTGAAGACCCATTAATCCTTTAAGAACAATGATACAAGGACTCCACAAAAACAGGCGAAGGGAGTATCTACCAAAAGATAGGTTTAAGTCAGATCTTTCTGAAAATCTCTTCACAAGAGTATAGGAAGTTATTAAGGGCCATGCGACAGGAATGACATGCCAAAATAGCACATAGATATATCTCCAAAGGGAAGCCACTTCAGTGATGCTAGGGAGTACAGCATGTGCATGTAACACTTGGAAACAGAGCACCTGCTGCTGTTTGTGCCAAACAGAAGCGTTCCCATTGATGTATCAGTTTTACCACAAGGACTTCCCAATCCAGTTCAGAGCAGAGCACCAGCATTACTGTTGGGCACTTCATTTATGCAAACGCCAGCTAGCCAGCTTTCAGACTGTCAAGCGAAACAACTGCTGGTCTCATTCTGTAACAGCAGAGAGAAACTGACGGAGATGTCACCCTTCAAAGCTCAGTACCTCCCATCAGAAAAAACCATCTATGCCTTTTGATGGAGTGTACAACCCTCATTTTGCGACTCAGTTGTTTACTCAGAAACTGGGAAAGGAAAGCCAGAGGACAGCAACACAGCCAGTCAGGTATTTTTACCTACTTGGCTTTTCTGCCCAAGATATTTGCCCAACAATCAGAGGGTTGTTTTCAGAAAAAGAAATTGAGAACAAGCTTGGAGAACCTGTTATATCATGGCAACCGCAATTTGCTAGTTATGCTGCCTCAAATATACACACTTGGAAACAATTTAAGATTCTAAGACAGTTTATCAACTAGAAGTCCCTACAATGACAAACTAGTTAGACCGTATTTCTCCAACTATTACTCGATTTCAAAAGCGAGACTGTCATTTATCATAATTCTTAGAATGATTTCAGTAATTAAAAGTTCCATACTAACCTAAGATCCACAGTTTTCCACAAGATATCACAAAGATTTTACTCACTAAAGCCCTGGAAAATGTTCCTTTAAAGCACGTAACTAACTGTCATTGAACTCAGACAAGCCACCGTAAAACAGTCCTACTACTATTTTCTAAATAGTTTGCTGGAGTTCATAGCAGTATTTTGAAAGTTTATCAAACCAGTGATAAAATGTATTTAATTTCAGGAAAGCAATACTAATCAGCAATAAGACACACACACTCTCCCTTCAAATATCTGAATGTGGCAATTTTACTATTTTCTTCCATATAAAGCTATTTCATATGACCGTCTCCCAAGATGGATGGCAATCATTTATAAACTTAGCTATTGGTTGAATGACAGTTATCAACATTATTGATAACTACATCTAAGAAGCATTTGTAAGGTTTTCTCTCATACACCTTAGATGTATATCACGTGGCATCATAAAATTTACCCAAAATTTTATCAACATAAAAACTTCAAGATTTAACAAAAATATACCAAACAAAAGCTTGAAAATTGATCAGAAAAGAAAGCATAGTCAAAAAAACGTAAGTGATTGACTTGAGTGAGGAGAGAAACACACAGAGGTATTACCTTTAGAAACTAAATCAGAATGGCAGAAGGACTCAAAACCAACAGCAAAATAGATAACTGGATGAACACACACACAAAAAAAATTCTTTAAAAGAAACAACCATTAGCACATTTAAAAACACAACCATAAACAGTAGAGGTTTTTATGCTTAATTGTATTATGTCAGCTACCTGGAATTTCTATTTTTCCCAGCTTAACAGAATCTTTAACCAAACTGAATTACAGATCCTTAAGTAGGCTTTTTATGTCAAGTTTCAGAAAACCAGCAATTCAACAGTATACCAGTAAAATGCAGATGACTTACTAGGCTAGCACTGGCTGTAAAACTTCGGCATTTAGAATCTGCCTCCAGTCACCAGTGAACATCCATTAGGGTATCCTGGACTTTTTCTTGATGTGACAAAAGTTATCACAAGTGCTGACCGTTTTTGCTTTTAGTTAATTTAGATCTGTGTCATTGGCAGTGACTGAAGAGTACAGCCACAGATACCTGGCAAAGCTTGTTTTCACAACAAATTCAAATTCACGTTTGTTCAGATTCTCCTGTTAATTGTACAAAAATGTTAAAATTGTGTATTAATAAAAAAAGCTATCTATACATAAATGCATTAACTTCGATTTTTTTTTTTCAGTTTCCCTCATTCTCTCCAATGATTCTGGCCCTCCTTCACAATCCTAAACTTAAATTTATTTCTCCTTTTGGAATTAATTCCAGGTTAGGCAGCGAGCTATGCTGAGAAGAGCCTGGTCTCATCTCCAGGCACTAATCCCACCTACATTTACTACCACAATATACATTATCCTTATACATGAGGACACTTACGTCCTTTAGAATGAGAGAGTATGAACTCCTAATTTTGTCTAACATTAGCACAACATTTTTCAAAGCACAAGCATCTCAAGTGGAAAGGCTACAAAGCAAGCAAAGTAGCCAGTGTTTCACCTAAGCAAACAAAACTGGTATTTCCACTCCCGTAACCCTGAAATCAACAATACAAAAAGGATATCCTGTCCAGGAAGCAAAGCACGCTAATTTGTGTTATTCTCACTATGTTTAAAATTGTTTTTCCTTATTTTCAAAGCGCCTTTAAAGTGCTATAAAATTGAAGATCTTTTAGTAAAGGAGGCAAGCAAACCCCTGCCATGCAGAAGACATTTCAGATCCCTTTTCCCCGTCTCCTAACTGGCACTGCTACAAACACACTCTTCCCACTTCAAGGCAGGCAAAAGTCAAGAGCTACAAAATCATGTATGAACACTTAAGAAGCACAATCTTAAATGACGAATGATGTGTTTCCAAAACAGATTAGATTTAAAAAAGAAAAATAAGTACTCGTGAAGTTCTTAATGACTTGTTTTCTCTCAGGCTACTTATAAACCCAGTTAGTCAAAACAGAATAATGAAATGGCCTACCTTACAAGTAATCCATTTGATAAGGATCAGAGCTAAACACCAGATCAATGCAATTCCCATTGGATCACCCCGACGACCTGAGGCATAATCCCCTCCCCGGTCCCGGGCAGGGCTGGAAGCGGCGTGAGGGTGCCGGGCCCCGAGCGGCGGCGG